>NC_091460.1:140308702-140378702 GCF_027789765.1 Dendropsophus ebraccatus | reverse complement strand
GAGCTGATTTTGCTGAGTGCTCAGCCCTACCACCATCATCATCACCATCAGCGGCAGCCGCAGCAGCAGCAGTATGCCCTCCCAAGGTCACCCTGCTCTGCCACTATTCGGGATTTTTACAGCTCCTGTTTTGTTTATGTAGTAAACAATGGGCTTTTATGAGGCTGACAGCAGTGAGTGTGGCACCACACAAGTTAGGTATCATAGAGGGGTGTTTACTAATCTATTTAAAAATGTCAGCTAAGTGCAAAGGGTTTGGGAAAGAACAATGACTGGGGGCCCTCCCCCACCGATAGTGACAGCACTCCCTCCGCACAGCCCCCAGCTCCTGCTGTCCTCAGTTGTAAGGGTCCCGCAGATGGAACCTATGTTCAATGTAGTCGTATGCTGTATTCCAGCCAGGCCATCTGTCCCCTTGTATTGTTTTCTCTTGCCTTTTCATCCTTCCCAGTGCACTGCTTTAGTAATCTGACCGTGGTGTCTGTTATTTTCAACCAAATACACCTGGGTTAGTTTTTTTTTATTTTTTTTCATCCCCAATAAATAGCACCAATTACTCATTTACTGAGGTTAACCCCTTAGTGCCCAAAGGGGGGGGGGACCATCGCTTCCTCATCTGGCATGGCCAGCTGTTTCCTAAATCATGCCAAAATCTCGAAAATAACCAAGATTGATTAAATTATAGAATAATTTTGAGGCCGTAAGGTGACATCAACAGGAGGGAAATGCACCCTCCCCCCCTCCCCCATTTTTAGTGCAGAAATGAATTTATGACATCTATTTATAAGAAAGTGGAAAGTGATCTATGGCATAGCTTAGGCAAAACCTGTGCCTGGCAATGTATGTATGTGTGCAGAGTGTGCCTCCAGTTAGAATAATGAGAAGAGCTTCGGATGGGCAGAGAAGAAGAGATACAGTGGCTATTTATAGTATTGTATCTACGGCCAGGCCAAACACCTGATCATTCTACCTTGTATAGATGTATGGCACCATTTGCTCCATCAAAGAGATTGATTATGTTGTTTTTTTCCCCCATATCTTACAGTTATGAGATACTGTACGGAAGAATGTCGGGTTCTAGGACACTCGGATCAATGTTGGATGCCACCGCTTCCTTCTCCATCTGCAGACTACAGGAATAATATGTTCATCCCTGGTGAAGAAGTCCAACCTCTCCAACAGACGCCGCCACAAACCCAACAGCAACAGCAGCAGCAGACACAACAACAGGCTCCACTACTCGAGGACGATATGCTTCCTATCGATCAGAACGAAAAGAAAAAAAGTTTTTCAACATTCGGCAAGGAGTCTCAGGACGAAGAAGCGGCCGCCGAAGCCTGCACGTCTTCGCTCCTCACTGAAATGAGCAGCGTTTTCCAACGCCTGCTACCTCCATCTTTGGACAGCTATACCGAATGCAGCGAAGCTGATCGCTCCAACTCTTTAGAGAGACGGAAAGGCCAAGTGCCTGCTAAGACAGTAAGTTACCCCCAAGGGGTCGCTGCATGGGCAGCTAACACACATTTTCAAAATCCCAACAATGTTGGCGGACCTTCTTTAGGGAACCATTCCAGCGCGCAACCGTCTTCGAAGTGGTTGCCGGCCATGGAGGAAATCCCGGAGAACTATGAAGAAGATGACTTTGATAATGTTCTTAATCATCTCAACGATGGTAAACACGAACTCATGGATGCTAGCGAACTTGTGGCCGAAATTAATAAACTGCTTCAAGACGTGAGGCAAAACTAGGCGACTTTTCAGTATATGACTTTTTTTTCTTTTCCATATTTATGGAGTTCTGGAACAATCAAAAACCCTTCTTGACCTTCGGTTGCATTTATAAAAATGTGTCTGTGTATGTTAAATATTCAAATGCTGTATTTTCATATGTACACAAAACGAGTGTGACTATTGCTATCTGTATTTTAAAAATACATTTGTATCTTATATTTATGTGTAATTTAAAAAAAAAAATAAAGAAATTTTTATTTTTGTATTTTGTATGGCATGTTTTACTGCATGGAAACTTTTTTGGACTCTTCCCGAGATCTGATGGATCCCTGTTTAGCGACAGGTCACTGTGTTTTCTGTTGACTTCCTGAGGAATATACAACTTAAATATGCAATCTCCCTTCAATTAATACTTTTATATATTGACCTGACACTTGTAGAATTGATTTCCACTTGTTTTAATATTCCACTTAAAATAATAATAACAATAAAAAAAGTCACAATTGATCTCTTTTTCATCTTCTGTTGTTCTTTATAGGCATACTATCTGTAGAAAAACGGTCATGTCAAAGCATTACAGATGGCGAAATTGTAGGAAACGAGAAGTTTGCTAATGGTGTCTAACATTCAGGTTTTATTCCAATGATGTTTATAGAAGTTGTTATTGTTATGCCGGTCTGGCATGAAGCACTGGGGGCGGCGGCTCGCTGGCCCCCGGAGTGATGATCTTCCCTCCCCTCTGTGACGCGGCTTCATCGATTCTAATGAAGCCGTGTCACAGAGGGGAGGGGGTTTCCTCACACTGGGGGCTGGTGGGCCCGACCCCAGTGCTTCATGATGGGTCGTTGCTCGGGAAGGACTGTGGCACCGGAATCCCCACGCCAGCGCCGGTCTGTTTATGTAAAAAAAACACTAAGCGATGTACCTAGTGGTATATTCACTTCAAAGTTGCTTAAAGGAGAAGTCCAGCGAAAAATTTGTGATAAAATGGTGATGTCACTCCCTGGATAACGTGGTGATGTCACAACACAACTCCCAGAGCTGTGCGGGCTGTGGCTTCTGTAGAGGATGATGGCAGGGGGACACTGAGGGACACAGGGCACTGGAGGGACACTGAGCATCCCCCTGCCATCATCCTCTCTAGCAGCCACAGCCCACACAGCTCTGGTCGTGACATCACCATGTTATCGAGGAAGTGACATCAACATGTTATCCAGGAAGCGTCAGGCAGCAGGAGGCAGCAGAGAGCACTGTGTCAGACTGAAAGGAAAACACCACTTCCTGCAGGACATACAGCAGCTGAGAATAGTATGAGAATACTTGAGATTTGTAAATAGAAGTAAATTACAAATCTATGTAACTGTCTGAACCCAGTTGATTTGAAAGAAAAATATGTACCCCTTTAAGATTCGTACCTAGCCAATTTTATGGTCTTGAAAACTGAAGTCAACTTTTTCAGTGTCTAGAAAAATAGACAGATAGATAGATAGATAGATAGATAGATAGATAGATAGATATTCCAAGGATGAGAGCAGCACTACTTCAAGTAATAATTGGTGCCAGTGGGTCAGACCGTAGACTAGGGTCCACTGTAGTATATATACGGATAAACCAGCAGCACTCCGTTCTCTAAAGTTCAAAACGTGTATTTATTCCATAACAAGTGCGATGTTTCAACTGCCTCTCGCGGTCTTTTTTAAGCGGTTGAAACGTCGCACTTGTTATGGAATAAATACACGTTTTGAACTTTAGAGAACGGAGTGCTGCTGGTTTATCCATATAGATAGATAGATAGATAGATAGATAGATAGATAGGAGATAGATAGATAGATAGATAGATAGATAGATAGATAGATAGATAGGAGATAGAGACAATACAGCAGACAGACAGGAGATAGATAATAGATAGATAGATAGATAGATAGATAGATAGATAGATAGATAGATAGATAGATAGGAGATAGAGACAATACAGCAGACAGACAGGAGATAGATAATAGATAGATAGATAGATAGATAGATAGATAGATAGATAGATAGATAGATAGATAGGAGATAGAGACAATACAGCAGACAGACAGGAGATAGATAATAGATAGATAGATAGATAGATAGATAGATAGATAGATAGATAGATAGATAGATAGACAGATAGATCACCAGCAAGTACAAATTCTGGTATTGCCATCTTTTGTGACGATTCTATGGATGCATTTCTTAGTTTCCTTTGTATTCAGGAATACTTAGTGACAAACAATAATTTTCACCTTACTGCTATGTTACTGTCGATAAAGAAATGCATAGAATTAATTATCTAAAGAATATTATAATATAATATTATTTATGTCTTTCTTTCTGTATTTATTTATTTATTTATTTATAAGAAAGCTTATGTTAGTAATAGACTCAGAATAGGAAATTGCTGTCAGTAAGGTCCATGGCCCCTGTAATTCATTGTAGCATCCTGATGGATATCGCCGTCATCTTGTGGTCCTCACACCCATAGTGTTGGCATGTTTAGATGACGGTAATCTAAGATGTTTGAAGGACATTTATATGGGTGCCACTCACCCAATCTATATGCTATTGAGTAACATATGGTGATTTGTGGGGAGCTGGCAGCAGTGAAATTGCAGACTATGTGAAATCATCTGTCAGCTGATGTGATGCATATATTACATTTACACCATGACTTTTGATCAGACTCTTATTTATTCTTTATGTCACACTGTTTGACTGAGAGAATATTCAAAGCGAAATGTGACGGTCTGAGCCGGTGACCTTTCAACATTCTTATCAATAGGAACAAAGCGAAAAGTGGGGCTGTGTTCACTTTGTTGCCTTTATTCACAAACAAAACTGATATGAAGCCTAAGGTGATCTCCTGTCATTGCTTTTGGGTGTTTAGAAGTAAGATGAATGAGAACCTTGATGTCTGTGAGGTCAAGTTGTACGGATTGGTTGTATTCCTCAAAAGGGTTGCGTCATGACAGATATCAGTAACACGTCACTAGGATCTACCATTGGCGCTATTCCAAAAACATCCTTCTACCTGCTTCAAATTATCTGGAATCATCATGATAGAAGCGGGAACCATGTGGCTTCTGGAAAAATCTGAGTATAACTGAGTAGCAGGACCGTTCTTCTCCTCCATTGCCACTTTTTCTTGTGAAAAGTTTCAGATTTCTGGTGAAATGGCATCAATGCTTCTTATGAGATAATAAGAGAAACAAATCGCTGATCTCAGGGAGACCAGCCAACTAATAACATTGCCTGCTGCTAGTGAAAGCACTCAATGCAATGAAATCCTAGGTGCATTGCCCTAGGACATATGAATATGCAAAAGAAGAGCCTCATAAAAGAGTCTCAAAACACAGGACTAGCCAGATAACCCTCCGGGAAGAACCCAGCCAAGGGGGGGGGGGGGGGGGGGCTCCTATAGGGAAACCACCAAAACCACCATACTAAGTGGCCCTATAAGTCAATGTAATGACAAGGGAAAAACCAAGGCTGGGTATCCATCCACATACAGCTGTTTCAGGGTGTTGCCCCTCATCAGTGTGGAGCAGGATTCTGGCTAGGTGGGAGCAATGCTTAGTAGAGCCTTAAGAGAAACAGATCACTGATCTCAGGGAGACCAGCCAAACAATAACACTGCCGGCAGCTAGTGAAAGCGCTCAATGCAGTGAAATCCTAGGTGCATTGCCCCCTGGGCAATTATCTTATGAGAAAATCCATTTTACTACCATTTAATAGGCAACAGTAGTCACCAACGCCCCACTTATCCTTTACTGTATAGTGCTCCCCACCCTAGCACTGTAACATATGGGAGATGGCGGTGCACTGCCTCTACTACTACTGTATGTGAACCCTCACCAGTGCTAAACTCACCCACGATCCACCCTCCCAAAAAGTTTGGATACCGAGCAAAGTTCAAATTCCGAACGTTACGGGTAAACTTTTGTTCGGATACCAAAAAGTTTGAATTCAGATGCTTTTGAACTCTGAGGTATTACTGTACTTCAAGACTGGGTGCCGGAAAAATGCTTGAGAACCGAGGAAGAGTTTCAGAACTGAAACAGTTATCCTTGAAAATACTGTTTGAGACCTGAACAGTATGAGGGGGGCAAAAAAAAAAAAAAATACACACACACACACACACACACATATATATATATATATATATATATATATATATATCAAGGTAAGAAAAACATAACAGAACAGCCAGTTCCAAAGCTTCATTATCACAAAATTGCGCAATTGAGATGTAATAGATCAATAAAATAGACTGTTAGGTCCTTAACCTAAACCAGTTGTGGATGAGCCAATACCCAGAGGAGCCCGGGCTACTTCATTGTGGCCTATAAAATTACCATTGTAAATGGTTGGAATCAATACCATCCACAATCCTCCAATCTGTTAAGTCATTAGAAAACTTCTAATTGTTGCCATTGAGGTGCAAAGAGCTGAGATGGTGGTGTTTGAATTGCCGCGACGTCAATCTTCTTTGTGCTCCCGTACATCTCCCTCTTGTCAGTCACACCTGTTTTCTTAAGAAAAGTGGCCTCAGATGGCAGGAGAAGTGTGAAGGACAGGACCTTGGCCTGGAGGATTGCCTTTCTGGCAGCACATGTTGGATTTATCTGTGAATACTGTCTATTGTTTGCAGGCATGGCTGAAAAAGCATTACTTAGAATATACTTAACTAATCGGAACCCACCTGTGATTGACTTGTCATGTAGACTGTTCATGTTATAAAGCCGACACATCTACCTACATAGGGGAGATTTATCAAACATGGTGTAAAGTAGAGCTGGTTCAGTCGCCCTTAGCAACCAATCAGATTCCACCTTTCATTTTCCAAAGAGTCTGTGAGGAATGAAAGGTGGAATCTGATTGGTTGCTAGGGGCAACTGGGCCTGTTTCACTTTACACCATGTTTGATAAATCTCCCCCATAGTGTAAAGCAGTGCTTCTCAATTCCAGTCCTCAGGCCTCACCAACAGCTCATGTTTTGAGGATTTCCTTAGTATTTCACAGGTGATATAATTATACTCAGTGCATCAGGTATTATCACAGATGTTCTTTGTATGGGATATCCTCAAAACATGAGCTGTTGGTGAGGCAAGAGTACTGGAATTAAGAAGCACTGGTGTAAAGTGAAAATGGCTCAGTTGCCCCTAGCAACCAATCAGATTCCACTTTTCATTTTCCAAACAGTGTGTGAGGAATGAAAGGTGGAATCTGATTGGTTGCCGGGGGTGACTGAGCCAGTTTCACTTTACACCATGTTTGATAAATCACGTTGAAACAGGGAGGCAGGCGTGATTCCAAGCAGAGTCTGCGGCGCAGTTCCTCTCGGCATTTCCGCCTCTTTCGCTCAGTGTGAACTCCCGTCTGACCAATAACGCTATTGTCAGACAAACCTATAAAGCCACATATCTTGTGGGGTGACATATCAACAAACTGTAGGTGTGTAATCAGGGGGCCTAAGCTATTGGATGGTAGAGACATCTTATTTGGGAAGGAACCGCTAAGGGAGCTATGTGGTTAATGGCAAAAAAAAAAAAAGAAAAAAGAAAGAGAACATTTGATAGACTGAAGGCCTCTCTGTTGTCTGTGCGGACTGTGACGGAACCTGTTCTTATTGCATTCAGCTCCTCCTTCTCCTTTGTGCTAAACATAGTGACCAGGCAAGGGATAGGGATGATATTATAATGGCTACACAGTTATTCCTATAACACAACAGGAAGCTCAAGAGTGGTGGCAGAAAGTTATATAGATTGTAAAATCTCAAGTCTGCCAGTACTTATCAGCTGCTGTATGTCCTGCAGGAACTGGTGTATTCTCTCCAGTCTGACACAGTGCTCTCTGCTGCCACCTCTGTCCATGTCAGGAACTGTCCAGAGGAGGAGTTTTTTATGGGGATTTGATACTGCTCTGGACAGTTACTGACATGGACAGAGGTGGCATCAGGGAGCACTGTGGCAGACTGAAAAGAATACACCACTTTCTGCAGGACATACAGCAGCTGATAAGTATGGGAAGACTTAAGATTTTTAAAATTATAAATCTATATAACTTTCTGAAACCAGTAAAAAGGAATAAAAAAAATCACCCCTTTAGTTCTTCGAAATGGGCAGCCAGGCATATTATGTACTTTCATGAGTTCATGTTCAATGTAAGGGTTAATATTACATTATAACCAGTTTTCCCTACAATATTCCTTATTATCGCAACCCATTTCCATTCACATCTATTGCAGAGGGCACCTTAACCCCAAAGTGGGAAATACTGTCTAAGCCTACACAGTAAACTATAAAAAATAGGACACGGCAGGCCCTGGATCCCGAGGGACACTAATAGCGCTATATTACTACATGGCATTCATACAAACTGCAAATGGTAGTTTAATGTGCAGTCAATGAAGTAATAACTCCAGCACTACAGATATGTAACCTATTATTAGTTAATCAATATGTGCTAAATGAAGGATATCAAGGTTGTCTTTAAATAGAACTTGAGACCTATTTAAATGTATAACGGCAAAGGAAACCATGAAAAAAAAAAAAAATTGCACAAATTTTTTAATCAATATTTTTTTCCATAATTTTTTTTTAAAATCACAATTACTTTAGGAAATGATGGCATCATCTTCTATTTTCTATACATAAAAAAAAAAAAAAAATCCCCTACACGGAGATGTATTACAGGCTCATAAAGTCCTAATGTTATCTCAGAGCAGGGTTCCTTATACAATTACTCGCACGCTGCAATTAATCATATTTTACGACCGCTAGGAGATTTGATGAATAGCCTTTAAATGACGATCTGGTATACAATTGTAGCAATTAATTTTGAATGATGTTGGTGTTAAAGTTTGATGAATCCTGCAATGAACTGTCTGGACACTGTGGTATTTTACAATTTTTTTTTTTTTCCTATTGGCAGACATTTGACAAAAGAGTGCATGGTACCTGCATAGCCGGAGAAGGTCAAAGAGAACAGAAGAGGAGTCGTCTTGTATCAAGCCGAATGGAAGCTACATTCGCTATAACTGCCACTGCAATTTAATGTAACTTTTCCCTCATTTAATAGGCCGTATAACAAGCGGGGCAAAGTGGTTTTTCTCCAGAATGTGTCATTATTTTAATTATAATAATGAAATCTTTATTTTTAGCTATGAAATTGTGTCTGCATTAATTGAGGAATTAGTCGTTCATGTGTCGAGATGCATTCAGGAAGAGGGGACATTTGTAAAAAGTCGAATTAAAAAAAAAAAAAAAATCTTTTTTTTTTTTTTTTTTTTTTCAATGAAGAAGCTGAAGAATCATTCACAAAGCCAGGCCAGATGCCCAAAATCAGCTTAAGCAAACACAAAAGAGGGAAAAAGGCAAACAAATTTGTATCTGAGAACAGAAGGGTTACATCTGGCAGGTCATTCCGAGTGCACAACTGGAATGGAAAGGAGAAATTTAACCCCATGAACCGCTCCTGAGAAAATGGAAGTGCCCTTATGGAGGTTCTCTCCGGAGACTGCCAGTAGATCAACATTCCCACATTCTATTTGTTTTATAAGGTAAACTAGAAAGTGCAACGGGAGCCTATAGGGGCTTATCCCCAGAGTGATTTAGCTGAGAGCTAGATTGTATTCTAATTTCCCACACATTAGTGAGACACATGGGCAGAAATACACGGTTAAAGCCATATTATACAGGGTGATTAGCTGAACGGGCAGATATTACCCGGAGTAATAGGGACAGCAGTCGGCTGTGATGGGAAAAATTTGTTGGCTGATTCTTTGGTTTTAACTTGTAAAAAAACATAACCCATTAGCCCTGACTAAGGGCCCTATAACATGGAGCGATAGTTTGCAGAATCAGGTCGTTTCGGCACATTAACACTCCGTGTGATCTAGAGAACTATCTGCCGAAGAGCCGATCATTAGCTGATTGTTATCCTTTAAAGAGACTCTGTCAGTAGGATTATGGTCTCCTATCTCAGGGTAGCAAAAACTAGGGACAGAGAAGCTGAACAGAATGATGTATCACTTACACTGTTCTGTGCAGCTGATCCAGAGATCTCCTCCTGTATAACATGGACAATAAGTAGTCCTCTCCATTATGTGCATGAGCCCAGTAGTCCTGGATATTCATGAGAAGCAGAAAACTCCACCCACTAGCTGCTGATTGGCGGTTATCTATCCATGCTGTGTTTAGACAGTCAACTGTCAATCAGCAGCTGTAGATCGGGGCATGAATCCCATTCTACTGCATATTAGGAGATCAGCTGAACAAAATGATCTGTTCAGCATTTCTGTCACTAGTTTATGGTGCCTTCATTTAAGGCGGCATAAACCTAGTGAAAGATTAAACCTAGTGAAAGATTCCCTTTAAACATGTTAAAAAAAATCATTGGCTGCACATCTTTATGTATAGAGCTTATGGCTGATAAAAGTGTAAAAATAACTTTTATAATAACCTCTTCTGCCCTCGTTGTCCTTCAGCCTTTTGCCTGTGTTCCCTGCTCACGACTGACACTTCTGGCCCTAGCTCTTCAGTGACAGGCTGCTCATCCTATCCCTGGCCACGGCACTGGAGCAGCCTGTCACTGAAGAGATGAGGCCAGAAGAATCAGCGGTGAGCAGGGAACACCGGCAAAAGGCTGCAGGACAACCGGGGGAGAATATATTAGTATAAACTTTATTTGTCATGTGAAAAGCAAGTGAAGCCCTCATGCACAATCATCGAGCAGTTTGCAGGCTTGATAAGTGAGCGCTGATCTAGCTAGATCGGTGCTCGCTTACAGGAAAGTGTTAGGCTGTTTAATATGCTCCTAACGGGTGGTGCAACCAACAAAGCATGATGGCAATGATCCAATGATTGTTCATGAGGCCGTGCCCACACAATAGTTGCTAAACTAGTGCAAATCTAGTCGATCGTTGCCTATTTAGAGCATGCACTGGTCTATCTAATAGGGCTCTAAGGGCTCATGCTTACAACTGCATTACAGTTCTGTACAGTCTGGCAGAACCATGTACAGTACCATAATAAAACACCCATACACTTTGTCAGGCAGTTCTGTGTAAATGTTCCTGGTGGACCAGCTGCTCCTCTGATTAGGTACCCATCTCCTGCACAGTTCTGCATACATATGTGTGCATTGGAATAGGGCAAAATGTACCTATGTGTGCTTGTGACACCAATAGAATGAAGTAAAATAAATAATAATAATAATAATAATAATAATAATAATAATAATAATAATAATTGTTATTATTATTATTATTATTATTATTATTATTATTATTATTATTATTATTATTATTATTATTATTTATCCTGCCTTGAGAGCTATGGTCCCAACATCAGTGCTTAGGGACCAAATTAGGGACCAAAATAGGAGAAGCATTACCACCTCATTCTTTTTTTAATAGGAGAATCCATTTATCCTAGTGATGGGAGGGCCCCCTGTCTATTACCCTACCCCCCCCCCCCCCTGCCCTCCCAAAACCCTACACCCCCTTTACTGCTGACAACAGTTTAATGTACTTTGGTTCTGGAGGTCACTGCCTATGATATTTTATACTACTTGCCAGTTCACTTTTCACTTTAATAAGCTTATTCAAGTATTCACCGCTATACTTAATTTGTTTCATTGATGAACCCTTATACAATGATGTTTACCTACTCAATGTTTATTTTTCTGTATTTTGAAAATCTTAAAATAAACAATTTATAAAAAAAAAAAAAAGCTTATTCAAAACTGTGTTTTCCACATAGCCTTAGGGCTTTATCCAACTTCAGCAGCCACCGCTAATCAAATGCCGAACGATCAGGTTCGGATGGACTCCAGCATGCTCCAGGTTCACTTATCTCTAGTGATGAGATGCCAAAGCGGCTAGACTCCAGCCACCATCATGGCCCTTGCAAACGTGTAACTTATAGGTAACTACAAGCTCAGAGAGGCCCAATGGAGGACCAGTAAGGTCTGACAGAACACATCATGAGCCAACTTAAAAACCAATCTCTAGCTATCCTAGTAAACAGTTTGTCTGCAGTGATCACTATTAGGTGAACCTACAAAAAGTAAGGTAGGTCCTCAAAATCTTTTCTAGAGATGAGCAAACATCCTTGTTCGAGCTCACTGTTCGCTCGATTATTGGGGTACTATAAAGTACTTGATACTTGACTGAATACCACATGGTGCTCAAGTAAAACTGATAGTCTCCTCCCTGCATGTTTGCAGCTTTAATTAGCCAATAAACATGCGGAGAAGGGGCTGGAAGATCCTGCTAGGCAGCAGCTCTGTTAGCTTCAAGCATAGCAGTGATTGGCCGGCTGCATCAGGTGACCTGGTTGTATATAGACGCAGGTCACCTGTGTTCGATTCACATGCAGTCTGTTAGCTTACATGAGCTGTTATGCAGTCCTACAGCACAGGCTGGTCTACCATATTTCTCCCCTCTCATCCCAAAGTCCTTTTAATACAGTGACCTGGGAGTCATAAATGCATCCATGCATGCTCCCCCTGCTGCACCATTTCCGTGGTGTTTCCATCACTGTCTGAGGCTTTCAGGTCCACCAGATACCTTCCCGACTGCTGAATAGGAGGCTCCTGAAAAAAATGCATGATTCTCCCATTGACTTTAGTGAGGTTTGTTACTCGAATAAAGCACTCCAGCATTTGAAAATACTCAACCTGAGAAACGTGCATTCAAGACTTTTAGTACTCACTCATCTCTAATCATTTTGAGTCCAATGCAACAACCTTGTCCTATGAATAAGCCAGCAATAAATGCAGTTAGTCCTGCCCCCAGTGCTCCAAAATGACACATATGCATATAGGTAAGACTCCTAATATCGTAGAAACGGCACTGAGGATGGAGGTAAGAAGCTATCAGCAGGTTTAATGGCAATCCATCAACAGTGACCAGAGACCTGCTATGTAGCCCTTGTAGAGAGAGAGCCCAGTCCTGACTGGTCCCATTCATTCGGTTACTGGTAAGAAATCTGTGCAGGACTCCATAAGGAACTGCATTGTCAGTAAATAAATGGATAGAGGTATTGATCTAGTGGTAATGGAAAGTATAGGGAAGGCCTTACAATCCCCAGGGTGCAAAATTAGAAACTATAATAGGAGGCCAATTTTAATGTATGATATGTGCCCCCCTCCCCCCCCCCCCCCCCCTTAATATGTGCATGCTAATGTCCATGCCCTAAATACAGCATTCAATGGAGCATGACAGACCACAATTATATCTGGATTAGACGTTGTTCACCAAAATGTTTTTTTCTTTCAAATCAACTGGTGCCAGAAAGTGCCAGAAATTTGTTCTTTACTTCTGTTAAAAAATGTCATCTTCAAGTTCTTATCAGCTGCTGCATGTCCTGCAGGAAGTGGTGTATTCTCTCAAGTCTGACAAAGCGCTCTCTGCCACCTCTGTCCATGTCAGGAACTGTCCAGAGTAGTGGCAAACCCACATAGAAAACCTCTCCTGCTCTGGACAGTTCCTGACATGGACAGAGGTGGCAGCAGAGAGCACTGTGTCAGACTGGAAAGAATACACCACTTCCTGCAGGACATACAGCAGCTGATATGTACTTGAAAATGTTTTTAAAAGAAGTAAATTACAAATCTCTTTGCACCTTCTGGCACCAGTTGATTTATAAGATTTTTTTTTGTGAACTACCCCTTTAAATTAAAGGCAAATAGAGGTGCAGTAAATGCTTTATCTGTAGCTGTTCTATTACAGTAAAAGAACACATGTATATAAGAAAAGAAGGAATAGTAAAATAAAGTATGTTTTGGGGAGTTCCCCTCTCTGGGCCATCAGATTTAGCCTGCTATTAATTTATAGTGAAGTTATATTTTGTGTCCTTGACATTATATAAGCAGAATGACTTCAGGAACCAAACCCTCCAAGATCCCAAGTGCTCGCTTTTAAGGTGTAGCCAGAACTAGAAACTGCACAAATAGCTGAAATAAGTGTCAGCTTCTCATGGGGAACGACACTAAGCTGTTACCACTTATCACCAATCTCTTAAATTAAGTTACAGCTTTGCCATGATTTTCTAAATTACTATAGGACGACCACATGGAAGATGTAGAACACTTATATAGTACTTATATATGTCCCTGTCTTTAAGTGCATATGGCCTATACCAGCATCCCTTGATGGTATTAGAGAGTATCATCTTACATTACATTGCTTTTAAACTGCAGACACAGAGTTTCCCATGGGGCACCACTCCCTAATAACGTCAATATTATATGGGTCCGTAGAGAACAGAAGAGAATGATAAACCACCCAGAGCTCTCTTTGGGGAAGTTTTTCCTTTTCTTGACTTTCAGGCTCTGCCTTTCTGCTTTTGACAAAGAAGCAAATCTTCTTAATTCTCCACAAAGACCATATATTCCGATCGGGTTATGAACATTTATTAGCGTAACTGTCATTAAATTGTCATTTTTCATAAATCAATAGTATAAGCAATTTTAAGAAACTCTGTAATAGGTTTTATTAAGCAGAAGAGCTTCTTTCTGTACACAAAAATCTGTTTTCCTACAGTATCTCCCCCATCACTTCAGAAGACGCAGAATTTCTATGTCCATTGTGCTCTATGGATAGGGGAGGGGCCAAGAGTGGTGAGTGAGAATAGAGAGGAGAAAAGGCAGCCCTGCATAGCACTTCACTCTGCAATCTTCTCTCACTAACATCCCAGATAAGCACTGACCTTTCATTCCTGTGAATCCAGTGTTTTATGTGCCTAGACATTCTCCAAACTGTACAGCTGCTTGTTTGCTCTCCCTGTTCACTCATCCCCCTTAGCCCTTCCCCCCTCCATAGGTTATAATGGAGTCAGCAAACCCGTCTTCACTTTGCTTCTCTATAATGAAGATGACTTTGCCTGATAATGAGGAGATAAGAAGCAGGGGGGGGGGATGAGTGAACAGTGAGAGCAGACAAGCAGCTGTACAGTTTGGAAAAAAAGGCTTTTGGAGCACAGAAAGTCTTTTTTTTTTGCCTAATATAATCTATTACAGAGTCTCCTAAAATCGCTTGTATTTTTTATTTCTGCAAAAAAAAAAAAAAAAATGACAGTTACACTTTAAATATTTAGAGTTGGGCCCTTTAAGATGGCCTATTAGACGACCTCTGTGATTGTCCCTCTCATTTCCACAGCCTTCACCTGGCAGAATCTGGGATCTTCTATTACACGGGAGATGTCTGGCTGATTGACAATGATTTATAAGCAGGTCGGAATGACCCGATCAGCTAACAAACAAACATTTGCATGTTCAACAGATAATAGCTATCTCTACACAGGGTGATATCAGACTATGCGGATATAATTGCTTAGATTGTCTTTCCTACCTTGGTATACCAATGTACAGTGTAGCAGTACACTGGAAAATCTACAAAAGTAGCCATTTCGATACCTATTAGTAATCAATTTTTATTAGAACCTTGGTAAGTTCACTGTTATTACACTACTAAAGTGTGAAATGTTTCAGTCCATCTTGCAAACTTACACTGGTATCTCATAATAATCTCATCTGGATGTGACTAATATATTAATGGCCTGTTGATCTATTATACTTCACCCTTCAATGCCCTGGGTAATTTATCATTCTGAGAAAAGAAAAGTTGTAACAAATACATGCTGCTTCTACAGCCAATAACTTTTCATATGGACTAATGCCGAAACCAAGCAGTTATAGAGGTTGCCCATCAGAAAAAGAAAAAAAAAAATCTTCAAATGCTGCAACCAGTTCTATAAATTACAGCAGGGAGCCGCTAGAAAGGTTTCCTGTGGTCACTCATTTCAGTGGGTACCGGGTGATAGTACATTTCAATGATGCAGGAGAAATGTGTTACATATGTAGCTTCCTCTAGAAAGAATAAATATCAGAGGCAAAAATTAACTGTGATCGCACTTATGTATCTATTTATTTGTTTATTTATTCAGCTCAAAGGAAATGTGTAGTCAGAAAATGACCTACTTAAATCACAATTTTATGTTTAACATATATATGAACAAAAATAAATAAATAAATAAAATAATAGCATGCCTCTTACAATAGTTACCACACACACACACACACACACACACACACACACACTACCCACATATATCAGTTAGGCTCCCAAAATGCCTCCATATAGTAGCTAGGCCGCATACACTTGCCCCGTATAGTATAAGCAGTGCCCCTATATAGCGTAATCAGAAAATGACCTTATATTTAAATTGTCCCTGTCGTTATAACTTTCAAAATCTAAATGATTCCTTATTTATTTTTTAGTTATCATGGAAAACATGTCACCTCCTTTTTTTTTTTTTTTTTTTACTCTTTTTTCTATAAAAAAAAAAAAAGAGAAAATAAGTCCGAAAACAGGAAGTCCTGTGTATCCCAGGCTATCTGAGCGCTCACAGAGACAAGGCAGTCATGTGATTAACGGACACATTGAACCGTGACTCTCTGTACTGGCTGGAATTCCTGTGTTCAGTTTTTGTTTTTTTTTTTCCAACCAGCAAAAGTCAGAAAATCTGCCTTCAGGAGACTGGACCTGGATACAGTATGTATAGCTGTTATATAGCTGCCTTCAGGAGACTGGACCTGGATACAGTAAGTATAGCTGTTATATAGCTGCCTTCAGGAGACTGGACCTGGATACAGTAAGCATAACCATTATATAGCATCCTTCAGGAGACTGGGCCTGGATACAGTAAGTATAGCTGTTATATAGCTGCCTACAGGAGACTGGACCTGGATACAGTAAGAATAGCTGTTATATAGCTGCCTTCAGGAGACTGGACCTGGATACAGTAAGTATAGCTGTTATATAGCTGCCTTCAGGAGACTGGACCTGGATACAGTAAGTATAGCTGTTATTTAGCTGCCTTCAGCAGACTGGACCTGGATTTCTGGTAAGTATAGCTGTTATATAGCTGCCTTTAGGACACTGGACCTGGATACAGTAAGTATAGCTATTATATAGCTGCCTTTAGGACACTGGACCTGGATTTCTAGTAACTATAGCTTTGTTTTACAGCATGAGAAAACCAACAAAAAATAATGAATGTATATTGCAAACTTGCTTTATTTCAAAAATACTGTTGACTGAGATTTTGAAAGTTGTAACGACAGTGACACCTTAAATCAAAATTTTATGTTAACCCTTTCACGACCTGGGATCATTGATGCCTCAATGCCCAGGTCATGATTTTACATCAGCTTATGGGATCATAAAGATCCCATAAGCTGATGTCCCCTAGCTCTGCCGCCTCTCCGATGTCCCCTGCCGCTGTTAATATCTTATAACAGAGGCAGGGGAGAGAGGGGAGGCGGCAGAGCTGACAGGCGCGCCCGACACGCGTTCTGTCCTCCCTCCTGTCCCCCGCCGGCCTCCGTAGATAGAAACAGGAAGCCTGAGAGTTCCGACAGGTCCCTGGCTGATAGCCGGGACCCGCCGCGGATGACACTACGTCTGTGTCATCCTCAGCAGTAAATTCACGTCGCTGCAGCACCCGGCATAGGCTTCAGCAACGTGAATTTACTGTGCAGCGGCGGGAGGGGGTTAGACATACACCAAAAAAATTTGTGTCTATAATAGTTAGGCCCCCCACACTATCCACTTATATCAGTTAGGCTACCACACTGCCTCCATATACTAAAAAGGCCCCCAAACTTCCCCTATATAGTATAGGCAATGCCCCTATATAGTAATTAGGCCTTTCAGACTGCCTCCATATAGTATTTATGCCTTAATTAATGGAAACATAACTTTAAAAACCTCACCTGTCACACTGATCCGAACAGTTACTCTGTGTCCTCCTGGTGCTCCGGTTCCTCACTGTTCCTCCCCCCTACACTTTCAACTCTGTATGCATTCTAAAGTAAAAAAGCTGCATTTACTTAGGTCCTGGGATAAATCCCTTTTTCCTTGTGGGGCCAGTCGTGGTGACAACTAGTGATGAGCGAGTACTAAAATGCTCGGGTGCTCGTTACTTGAGCCGAGTATTTCCTGATACTCGAGTGCTCGTTTCGAGTAACGATCCCCATTGAAGTCAATGGAAGACTCGAGCATTTTTTAAGGGGACCCAAGTTCGGTAGAGGGAAGGTCTCGTGAAAACCTGTCAACCTTAGAAATTGATGCAAACACAACGGAAATGGACAAGAAACAGCAGGGGCAGCATGTATGCATGCCTCTAAAGCTGCCTAATGGCACCATTATGCCTAATTCTGTGCAACAGCCTGGTTAAAACAGAGATAGGCATAGGGACCACCCAAAAACTCAGCCTGACACAGCATGGCAGTGAAAACACAGGGAACCATTAAAACAGAGGTAGCTTATCATGAACCACCCATAAATTTAGCCTGACACAGCATAGCGGTGCGGACAGAGTGAACAAGGTAGAAGCAGTAGCCAGTCAGCCTTCCAAAAATTATACCAGACCTAGCATGGCAGTGAGCACACAGAGAACTGCCGGGATCAGCAGTAGCCAACATGGAGGCCAGGCAGGAGCAACAGTAACCAACATGGAGGCCAGGCAGGAGCAACAGTAGTTAACATGGAGGCCAGGCAGAATCAGCAGTAGCCAACATGGAGGCAAGGGCAGGCACACCAGTAGTCAGCAGTAGTCAACATGGATGCCAGTTAAGGCCCAACAGTAGCCAACATGGATGCCAGTAAAGGCCCAGCAATAGTCAACATGGATGCCAGTTAAGGCCCAGCAAAAAGGAGGCGAGGGCAGGCCCAGCAATAGTCAAAATGGATGCCAGTTAAGGCCTAGAAAAAAGGAGGCAAAGGCAGGCCCAGCAGTAGTCAACATGGATTCCAGTTAAGGCCCAGCAAAAACGAGGCAAGGGCAGGCACACCTAGTGAGGCTCCCCAAAACTAGGCCAGACACAGCATGGCATTCAGCACACAGAGAACCATTACAAGTGAGTGAGGAAACAAGTGAGCCCACCCAAAAATTGGAGTGAGTCCAGGGGCTGGGATATGTAGTGGACATGAACCCGGGTGCTGACAGCTAACTGGCTAGGCCAGTTGTCAGTCAGCACTCATCATCAAGAGTACATCAAGAGCCCCCGGCAACCAGTCCCGCTCCCCCGCAGACGTAGTGTGACGTCAGAGCATGGCAGTGAGGACACAGAGAACCATTAGAAGTGATACAGAAGCAATACAGTGTAGTGCCCACTAGTTTAGGGGGGCTTGACGATGCTATCTGGTATGGGCAACAACTGTACATACTTTGTCACCCCAATAGAATGAGCCGTGAATTAAGTTCTATGCAGGATGCACTACAAATCCCAGCTATACAGTGTAGTACACCAGGACCACCAGGCCCAAAATCAAAAAGGAGTACACTGAGCACTTCTTAGGGGTCTGTATGCAACACCTAATGTCCCCTTTCTGCCAGCAGCCGGTCACCACAGTGTGCTGGTTAAATCGCGGTAGCAGCACTGCAACTCCCAGCCAGCAGTCTGTAGTAATAGTATTAATAAAAGCTTTTAAGCCCTGAAAAGTGCTGTTTGTTTATATTGCTAGTATATACCCTGCCTACTGGAAGGCTATATCCTACACTGACACTCTCCCTGACCAGCAGCAGCTCTGTCCCTAATCTATCACAGCATGCGTCTAAAGCAAGTACTGCCGGCGCCGAGTTTTATATGGCAGGGTCATCTGATCTGGCCAACCAATCACTGCTATGGACATGTATGGGTCCCACGTCATCGCAGGATGTACCAAAGAGTGTCCTGCATGTTTATTGGCTGCGAAAAGGCGCCCAAACTTACAGGAAATGGATCATGAGATTTCCTCGAGTATCGCGAGATGCTCGTCCAAGTAACGAGTTCCATCGAGTACCCTAATACTCGATCGAGTACCAAACTCGGACGAGCACGTACGCTCATCTCTAGTGGCAACCCTCGAGACCATGATTGTTATGTCCCTGGGGGTAGTGTCTCATCATAGGAACAGGGGCAAAGAGCATGTGGAGATGTATAGGCCAATTTATGTTTGCATCAAAAAGCCATTCAGAGCTTCCTTTTGGTGCCACTATTTGGAGGTCAGACTTGGTGGGTTAACAAATATAGTCAATGCGCTTTGACTTTTAGCCTCCGCAGGAGAGGTTTTCTATGGGGATTTGCTTTTGCTCTGGACAGTTCCTGACATGGGCAGAGGTGTCAGCAGAGAGCACTGTGTCAGACTGAAAAGAAAACATAACTTCCCGCAGGACATGCAGCAGCACATAAGTACTGGAAGTAAATATTAAAAACCTATATAACTTTCTAAAACCAGTCGATTTGTAAGAAAATATTTTTGTTGGAGTACACCTTCAGGCTGGGTTCACACTACGTATATTTCAGTCAGTATTGTTGTCCTCATATTGCAACCAAAACCAGGAGTGGATTAAAAACACAGAAAGGATCTGTTCACACAATGGTGAAATTGAGTGGATGGCTGCCATATAGCAGTAAATAACTGCCATTATTTCAATATAACAACAAATATTTGCCATTGCGGCCATCCACTCAATTTCAACATTGTGTGAACAGATCCTTTCTGTGCTTTTAATCCACTCCTGGTTTTGGTTGCAATATGAGGACCACAATACTGACTGAAATATACGTAGTGTGAACCCAGCCTTAACAGTTAGACAATCTTCGGCACATGGAAGGGTGCTAGCTGGTAGTAGAGACTCTACTGATAGTTTCTTCTTGACCATAGAGCCAAAATCCATGTGGAGACTTATAAGCCTCCTTTCTCCTTCTGGGAGAGAGCTACTTTGATTATCCATTTTCTATAGCTTAGTTAATAATAGAATTACATGTAGCTGGAACACAAACGCTTTAGTGCTGTATACACTCATTGGTGACCCTGCGGCTCATGCACTGCCCGGTCCATTCTCTCTAGAAGTCCCATACTGTAGAGTACCTGCCTCTATTATGTTGCAATGTTCATTCCCCACTGTCAGACACTATATTTACTCCTGCTCCGTGGTCAGTTTTTCCATGCATTTCTTCGAGGCTCTCGCTGTGTCATTTTCCTACTTCATGAACTACTGATTTAAACCACATGGTCTAAAAAAATTCTTTCTCTTCTGAACGGCATGAAGCTCTGTACATGGAGCAGGCGGAATTATGTGAGAAATATCTGACATGAGAAAAATATTTCTAAAAATCCCTCATAAGAAAAGAGAAAAAAGAACTTCATTCGTTTGTACTGAAATAATAATAAAAAAAAAAACAGTAAAAAGTGGCCCCTTTGTGATATGGCAGACGTGCTCCTCGATATAGCCCGATAATGCATTGCCTCAATGTGCTCGGAATCCTATTGATTAGTTAGAATTAGACTAAGGTCTGTTTCAGTAGGCTAAATAAAGAAGCTGAAGCTGGTCCCGAAGTTTAACCTATCCTACATATAAATAGACATGCCAGATATAAAAACAACTAGCAACAGGTTCACTCAAGAATAGTACATCACTAAGCTAAAGTAGTGAGCACAAGTGTAACCACTCATTCTCCCACCCTCTCCATGATCAAAAGGTCATTCAAGGGAACAGAACTAGTATGGCCCCATGGGAAATAATACTTAGCATTCCCTCCTTCTAAGGAGTCCCAGCCCAATGGAAGTTTATCTCTTAACCCCTCTTAAATTACTAGAGAGTTTAGGAAAGGGAAGTAACTTCCCACATATGCTTATAAGCCATCCCGTTTTTTATTTCTTGTAGCCCTGCTATTCAAAAGGGTTTATATAGTTGAATTAGAGTGCAGTAAAATGGCTAAGAGAGACTGATTTTGCTCCCCCCCCAACCAAATTAAAATATTTATCTATCTCCTATCTATCGATCTATCTATCTCCTATCTATCGATCTATCTTTCTATCTCCTATCTATCTATCTATCTATTTATCTATCTATTTATCTATCTATCTATCTATCTATCTCCTATCTATCTATCTATCTATCTATCTATCTATCTATCTATCGATCTATCTATCTCCTATCTATCTATCTATCTATCTATCTATCTATCTATCTCCTATCTATCTATCTCCTATCTATCGATCTATCTTTCTATCTCCTATCTATCTATCTATCTATCTATCTATCTATCTATCTATCTATCTATCTATCTATCTCCTATCTATCTATCTATCTATCTATTTAAATGTAACTCTATTACTGATTTAACATACCATGTCTGCCTTGGTATATACAGTGGTACCTTGGTTTAAGAATAACTTGGATTAAGAGCGTTTTGCAAGAAGAGCTCACAGTTTTTCAAAATTGTACCTTGGTTTAAGAGCATTGCTTTGCTTTAAGAGCTCCCTGGACTTGATGGAGCGGGAGCGGGGGAGGGGCATGGTCTGTACAGGTTGGTCCACAGCCCTGTACTCTGACCGAGGAAGTCTCCATCACCTTCCAAATCCTGGCAGATCTACTGTACTTCAGGCTGGGACTTGCATCAGGAGACAGGACTGTGGAGGTAATCTCTTTATAGCTGTAACAACTCTCTCCCTCAGGCAGAGAGTGCTGCATTTATGTTCCCATATATGCCCTGCTCATTCCTTCATGCTCCCTGCAGTCTCTGTCAGCCCTTGTGTTTCCCATCCTCTCCATTCCTGCTATAATGTGCCTGTACTAACACTCAGCTATACACACTGCTGCTATAATGTGCCTGCACTTACACTCAGCTATAATGTGCCTGCACACATACTCAGCTATACATACTGTTGCTATAATGTGCCTGCACTCACACTTAGCTACACACACTGCTACTATAATGTAGCAACAGAAGACAACGATGTCAGTACTGTCCCGATGTTTACGAACAACTAAATTAGACCTCAGCGTGACACTCCCATCTACGGTCTCACTCAACCACTCGTGGTGCTCAGCTATAGAAATTAAGTAATATCTTTACAGTAGAGAGTATGATGAAGGCGGCACTCACCAGTAACGGTTAAAAGATGCTTTGTTGGAACAGTAAGGGCATCAGCAATAAGTGCTTTCCACAAGGTTACAGAGCGACGGCTGTTTCACGTGTAAAATGCTTCTTCTCGGCTTCTAAGCCATCTGCCAAAAATGCACAGCAATGGCGTTTTCGAGACAACCAAAACATTCCTATTGAAATATATGAAAAAACGCCAGTTTGCTGGAAAAATGCCACATTAAGAGAAGAGGAGAGAAAAACACCACATTAAAAAAAAAACACTGTGCGTAAGGGCCCTATTCCACGGAATGATTATCGTTCAGATTATCGTTAAATCGTTTAAATCTAAATGATAATCGTTCGTTTGAATAGCAGTTAACGATTAACGACCGAATGAGAAATAGTTGATCGTTTGATAATATTTTTATCGTTCGCAAACCGTTCCCATTGAATAAGATGTCGCTTGCAGTAGTGCCGAACACAATAGCAACGACAAGAAGACCGCAAGAACGATCATAAGTAACGATTATCGTTCCATGTAAATGGGTTAACGATTTCAGGTCTTTCGCAATAGCGGTGGTTTGGATCGTTTATTGTTAACGATAATGCGAACAATAATCGTCCCGTGAAATAGGGCCCTTAGACAGATTTTAAACTTCCACTGACTTCCAGCTAACATCTGACAGCTGACGTTTTTAGGGGAAAAAAAAACAAAAACGCCATTGCCTAAGAAAGTTAAAAACCGAACTGATAAACCAAGAAGCAGAGACCCAGATATGTAGCTCCCCTCTTCCAGGAACACTACCACATAAACATCAAATATAACATCCTTCCATAACCTCAGGGCAATATAAAATGAATGCCACTATGGCATGATCTAAAAGTCTATTTAATCCAGACAAAACAAAACAAATCAAGATGAAATAAAGCAAATCAAAGAAATTGTTCAAAATATCATAAGCAATATGCCTGGAGTAAATGTATTACCATCTAACTGGAAGTAAGAGCAGTCCCAACACCTAACCCTGCTTCATGTGTTCTATCAGCAAAACTGACACCCCCGAGGAAGTCGACAGTTTCGAAATGCACATGCTCAAGCCAGTATAGTATTTTATGTTAATCCATAAATAAATCAAATTCATTAGAAGAAGGTCTGTGGTCATTTTGGGGCACATTTTAAATTTGGAGTTAAAAGTTTGGTATGGAAACCATTTAAATACCTTTTAAAAATTCCACCTTGTATTGTTCACAAAAGAGTCATTTATGATGAACAGGTGTAAAACTGACATTCCTTCTCGTTTTCTGTCCATGTGCTTTCACTCTAGTGCCCCGTACAAGCCTAGTATAATTTCTTTGAACAGTGTGGAATCTCATGTATTTAGATTGTGAGGCTCAGATGGGAACACAGAGTGATGCCAATCTCAGTACAGCCCCATGGAATATAATGGCGTTATATATAAAAAATAGTTTTCTATACTAATAGTATTTTAGATGTTAATAAAATACGGTAAAACATTTCCATTAACTGCTTAAATTTTTTATAGCTCAATCCTAAAATGTGAGAGATAAACTTTGGTTTAATTTTTTTTTAAAAAAGGTTTCCATATTGTTCTGTTAATAACGATACCACAATAGTAACAATTTATATCACCTTTAATGAAGAAAAATAATTTTTAGGGGATGTTCACCTGGCAAAAATCTAAAAACCTATGCAGAATCCATCTTCAAACATTAAGGAAAACCTAAGAGCCACCTTTGTCTTCTTTTTGAAAATTAATGCAAATAAATGGGGTAAAGTTGTTAAGTTGGAACCCTCAAGTGGCTGCAAACATAGTCACTTATTTTGATGTGGTGGTTTCCTGTGACATTACCAGAATTGTGTAACCCCAGCCTTAGGGTATGTTCACACTACGGAATATGCTCGGAAATTTCAAGTTGAGGCCGTGCAGAAGACTCTTGACGCTTGAAATTCCATCTGTCCCATTGACTCAATGATATTCTCAAGCTCAATCCGCTGTCTGCCCAAAGAATTGACATGTTAATTCTTTGGGGAGATGGCAGATTGACCTTCAGAATGTTTCAGAGCGTATTCCTTAGTGGGAACATACCCTTTGAGAGGTTGTCCAGGAAAATCTCCCAACTGTCTCCCAATGGCACAAAACAACAAATGCTTCCTCTGTTCGATCTTCCGGTCTTGGTTGTGTTCCAATCAATTCGGCTTCCAATGACGTCCCAATCCCCTCTGTCGTCTGAACATTCTGTGAGGCGCCTCCTAGTTGCTGGTAAAGCACAGCAAGGGGGCGGGCCAGTTTTCTCAAAAAAGACTATAAGCTGCACAGTACTATTCCTGCCAGCAACAATCTCTTGTTTAGGAACATTATTCACTCATTTTGTACTTAATGTTTAATATTATACGGAGTTTAGGAGACAAATGAAGGGTAGTATAAACAATATTTTATAATATTTGAATCGACTTCTATCACAGATGGTGAGGCCCCAGCTTCCACTTGGTCAGTCTGGTGAGGCCCAGCTTCCACTTGGTCAGCCTGGTGAGTGAGGCCCAGCTTCCACTTGGTCAGTCTGGTGAGGCATCGGCTTCCACTTGGTCAGTCTGGTGAGGCCCGGCTTCCACTTGGACAGTCTGGTGAGGCCCGACTTCAACTTGGTCAGTCTGGTGAATGAGGCCCCGGCTTCCTCTTGGTCTGTCTGGTGAGGCCCCGGCTTCCACTTGGTCAGTCTGGTGAGTGAGGCCCAGCTTCCACTTGGTCAGTCTGGTGAGTGAGGCCCGGCTTCCACTTGGTCAGTCTGGTGAGTGAGGCCCAGCTTCCACTTGGTCAGTCTGGTGAGTGAGGCTCGGCTTCCTCTTGGTCAGTCTGGTGAGGCCCAGGCATCACTTTGCTCTTTTGGGTGAGGCTCCAGTAGAAAAAAAGTTTGAAAAGCGCTAATCTAGAAAGAGGGCCCCTTGATCTTTTTGAGCTTTTTTGGGGATCCCAAGTAACTTTAAAATCTATAATCCTGTCTGTAGCCACCTCTAAGGGAATCTTACAAGTATATGTAATTACTATTCTTTTCAACTGTTCTTTAAACCTTCAGAAAGCTACAAAAAATAATAATAAAAACAAATGGCTCAGAAATCTGAAACTATTAAAATATAAAAAGTGAAACTTTACCACAATGTCCTTAGAATACCTTTCTGCTAATAATATTTGTTTATGTTGCATTTCTTAAGTTGCCTAAACCACTGATGCATGAGATCTTCTACCTTTTTGATACCATAGACGGCAGACTCTGAAGTGTAACTAAATTTTGGGCAAGCTCTTGCAAAATGTTGCGTGCAAAGTTGCACAACACTGCACAAAAATGGGGCTTACACTTTAGTTGCACTTTTCTTTCACTTTTTTTTTGGGGGGGGGGGCAAATGGGGGGGTGGGTATCATGGACGGCAACAAGATTTCTTTTTTTTTTTTACCTGTATTGCCTTTGTTAAAAATATTGCGGCCATTGGCACATTTTACTTATCAAAAAGTGACAAACACTTTTTTTCCCCTCCAACTGTGTAGACAAAGACTAAGTGCCCCTTCTATTCAACCATTAGTGGCCGGTTAATTGTTCTCCATTCAGCCAGTTTATTCTTGTCTCTAGTGTAAATGAATCAAATGAATCAGACGGCCATTCATCATAGAGAAGATCTCATTTACATGTTTAATTCACTTATATACATCTTAATAAAAGACTTGAACTTTATAATATTCCAGCTGAGCATAACGGAATATCCACTAGCCATGTCTGTATGTTGATAACCACATTGTGCGTCTGTTTAGCCAATACGTAATGAAAATCTAGCCTTTTTATTAAAACATGTGTTTAACATTTCCTTCCCGATGTGTTTTAAGCATATTGATGCCCTCTGGCCATGTTTTTACTGCTTTTAAACACAAACGAGAGCAAAGCACACCAGAATGTAAGGACAATTAGTAGCTTTTAATTGATTTTAGGCCAAGTTTCTTTTTCTTCTTTTAGGCCGTGCTTCTAGGAAGAATAACTCTTTGGTTGATGCAAAATGACAGAATTTCTTTCTATAAAATTCATGTGAAATCTGAATAAACCTTTGCCTTCTTCTATTTAAAGGGGGTTAAGGAAGAGCGCTATAGACATCTATGGAGGCAAGGTTGTGCAGAACCAGGATTCCATCTCATAAATGTCTATAGGAAAAAGAAATGGCTGAGCTTATATGGCTGTATCTCCCATAGACTATAAGAGAGTTACCCCAAGTGTGGAGAGCTGTCTGTCTGATTATCATTGTGTGGAAGCTGGGGTGGTCTTAACTGTTAGGGCGCTATTACACACCCTGATGACTTTCTCTAAGCGAGCACCAATCTCTTAGATAATCAAGCAGCAAGGGCTGCTCAGACAATGTAAGTGATGTCCGTGCAGCCCTTGAAAAAAAAAACTAAACTCCTACATACCTGTCCATGCTCCTTGACGTCCTGCTAGCTTCAGCCGGCTAGCAGGACTTCAAGACGTCAGAGACAGGTATGTAGGAGTTTACTTATTTATTTCTTTAGACAGACAACAGCCATCGGCCATGCTATTACACAAAGCAATGCGCTCCCAATGATTTTAGGACCTCAAGAAACAATCAGTCGATCGTTTAACCAGCTGATCATTGTCTATATTACATCGAGCCATAATTGGTCTAGTCAGGTTTATCGTTCCGTGTAATAGGACCCTTGGGGCTCTTTTAGAGAGGCTGACCTGCTGAAAATGGGCTTATTCCGCAGCTTATTATTGTTTTAATGACCATTAAACCATTGTTGATCGTTCGCTAATCATTCGCTCAATGTGCACATTGTTCATTCTTTTGCTGGGATCAGGAGGAGTAAACAATCTTTGTAACAATCTTAGTAATGATTGTACCTTAAGACTATGGTGATCTGTGTTATAGTGAACAATGTCAGGTCGTTCCCAAAAGCTCTCATTGCAACTATTTCTCGTAAATTTGTAAAAATAGCTTAGTCTAACAGGACCCTTATTCACCCCCTTATACTGGGGACAGGACTACTGCCCTTAGGGCTCTAAACCACCTCGCGCCCCAACTCTCCTCACGAACATTGGGACAGCGCTCTTCCATGATGTCAGTTGGGCGCTCATTACTGCAGAGGGACAGATAAATATTTATGTGGAAGGGTGAAGTTGTGGGGCAGATAGGAGCACTGGACGTGTAAAGGCCCTATTACATGAGCCGATGCTGAGGAGCAAGTGATGCGCCGACCTGTCAGGTCAGTGCTCACTCCTCATTCCCTGATCGCTGTTGGCGCTATTACATGCACCAACAGCGAGCGGGTAAGAGCAGGGGCTCCCAGGGATCGGCAAGAGGGGCTGCTTGAATGACCTTTAGATTGTCTGAGTAGTCCATAGGAGATAGTAGTGGTCTGCTGTCGCCACTCCTATTAACCGGAGTGATGGCCAAAAGACTATATCTAGCAGGATCAGTGTTTTTTAAAATGTTGAAAGGCAATGATCAGCCAAAATAGTTGCCTTTTAAAATTACCTATTACACAAAGAGATTATCGGCCACAGCTGCCGATAATTGACCAAATACGTCTGATAATCACTTGTTGTAATAGAGCCTTAAGTCCCATTCCTAATGCACCAAACTGCAAGATTTCCTGTAAACCGCTCTGAGGATGAAGGTAAGGAAATTACATTCATCCTCAGCGCCCCTTTAAGCTTCCACCATTCAGACATATCAAATTTATATGCCATAAGCGTCTCAATTAGTTATGAGCAAATAGTGAAATATTTGAATATTCTATATTCGTACAAATATCTCCAGAATATTCGAATATTCGATCCCATTAAAGTCTATGGGAACAAGTATTCAATTATTGAAAAACATCTATTCGACCACTTGGAGGTAAAAACCTGAAGCTGGGGGATTTAAACGATTATCGAATATTTATTGAATATTCTGCGAACTATTCGATAATATTCGAAAGATCGAATACCTTACTATTCGATCTAATATTTATTCGATCGAACAGTATTCACTCATCAATAGTCTCAATTGAAGAACTGGTATAACATAGTGCTTATTCAAAGTATGAGTCACAATTCTTTCTGGTCGATAACACCTCCCTCCTGGAATTCTACACTAAGTACCACTATATGTAAACACACAAAAAGGCATGGCGAGACCAAAAATATAGCGTCGGCTTTCATTTATACTCCTGCTAGACAAGGGATCTACTATACGCACCGCTTACATTATCAGAGCCAGGGGAATTGATTAAGTCTGCCTCCAAGCTATCAGCATTACCTTAGTAATGAAGCCCATTAGTAATGGATTTCAGGGCAGTCCAATCTAAATAAATGCAAACCTATATTCAAATATAGTAGTGACCTTCTCACAAGACAAGTCTTTGTGCCTTAAAATTCAAAACTGAAGCTGAGGAGGGTCTGTAATGCATTTTCTGTAGCCAATGTGCCTTCACGTGACATATGATCTGTTTATTTTTGCTCTACTCCTACTCGTTTTTTTGTGGTTAGATTTGTACAAAGAAAGGAATGTAAGAAAATAGAGCAGAAAAAAAAGTATCGCTTCCCTCGCTCTTTTTTATACATTCAGGCAAATAGTTTGTCCTTAGTGACTACTGGTCAGTTACATAAAGGGGGGAGAAGTCGTGTTATTGTCTTGGTGGACTTTGTAAATAAATGCAAAGCTAAGGTTTTGTAAAAGTAGGTCAAAGTTATTGGATTTTCGAGTTGTTGAGGAGACATCTGGCTTTCATTTAAGCAAAAGCCCAATTTCCTACTTTCCATGGAGACTGTTTGTCAAACGGCCAGTTCATAAGTGTAATTTTATCCCTCGCTTGCCTTTTAAAGAAAACACGGCCGAGAGGGGGAGGGATGGAAAAGAGAGGATGGAAATTCACTTTGGAATTCGGCGAGATGAACGACAAAGGACGGCGTAAATATATAGCTCTTTTGTTGCATATTTGTATAAATATAGCTCTTTGTGGTAACTAGAATTTTTTTTTTTTATTTAGTAAGTTGTTGTTTTCTAATTGATCAGATTCTATAGAACGAAACAATAGGCACCCTGTTTCCAATTACACGTCCCCATCCTTTTTAACCTATGTATTATTATTATTTTTTTTTTTAAATAAGAGTAGAATATACGTCTCTTGCACATCTATGTAACGGTAAGGATGATGGATATAGACGCCAAAGCATTCATCTACCAAAATGCAAAGTTGAATAAAGGTTATTGTAAAGTTACAGTAAGAAGGTTCATGTAGCTGGAGGCAATCTGACTTACGAAGCTGATTGGGCCCTTTATGAATCATCTTATACAATGGAAGGGATTACTGCCTAATGACATCCGGTAAGAGTAGGGTTACCAATCTCCCTTTCAAAGAAGTTCTGTCTCCTATTGCAAGTCATTCGTGTGTGTGTGTGTGTGCGCGCGCATTTTGTACGTCTTTTCCTTTATATGGGAAATGTTGTATAACTTTTCCAGACGTAAGTCAGCCTTTGAATAAAGAACACGTGGCTGCGCGGGATTCAACTTACAACGTATCTCAATAAACTCTACAAAGATGCCTTGTTTGGTAAATGACATGGAAATCATGCAATCATGTGAATTACAGTCTTTAATTAGCTATTTAGATGAAGAAAAAAAAAAAAGCAATTGGACAGTTTAAAGCCTACAATGAATAAAGTTTAAAGGGGAAGTCCGCTGAAAATTCTTGTTAAAGTATTGTATTGCCCCCCCAAATTTATACAAATCCCCAATATACACTTATTACGGTAAATGCTTATAAAGTGCTTTTTTGCCTGCACTTACTACTGCATCAAGGCTTCACTTCCTGGATAACATGGTGATGTCACGACCCGACTCCCAGAGCTGTGCGGGCTGTGGCTGCTGGAGAGGATGATGGCAGGGGGACACTGAGGGACACAGGGCACTGGAGGGACACTGAGCATCCCTCTACCATCATCCTCCCCAGCAGCCACAGCCCGCACAGCTCTGGGAGTTTGGTCGGGACATCACCATGTTATCCAGGAAGTGACATCACCGTGTTATCCAGGAAGTGACATCACCGTGTTATCCAGGAAGTGAAGCCTTGATGCATTAGTAAGTGCAGGGAAAAAAGAACTTTATAAGCATTTCTCATAATAAGTGTATATTGGTGATTTGTATAACTTTTGGGGGCCAATACAATACTTAAATAAAAATTTTTGCCGGACTTCTCCTTTAACTCTAAATAGAATCTGCAATATGTTTCATAAGTGGCAGTCGCTTGTTAAAGAGGACCTGACACCAATCCCGGCCTGTCGGTATCAGCAGATATATGCAGTGCCCGTGAAATAACAATTCTGGGATGTCTTCTCTTATAGCTCTACAATGTTATTATTACTGGAAATGTATGGTTCAATAACCAATTAGTGTTCCCTACACTCTCTGACACTATCCAGTCAGAGCGCTCAGTGCATATACAATTGGGTAAGGGCACTATTCAGGGCCGGACTAGGACTGAAATTCAGCCCTGGCATTTGAAAGCATACAGGCCCACTTGCTAGTTTGCACAAAAATCTGTGAATTTATGACAAATGTTTGCACTACTCATCTGATGGGGGTGCAGGCTGCTCAGTTCATTCAGGTCTACTATTAGGTCTACTCTGTGGTTGGAAGACAATAATCCCTACATATGGTGCACTTTTTTCTACCTATTGTTTTTACCCTTACAACATATGCAAAGATACATATCCATATGCACATTTACACACACTGCATATACACATACATATATACACTTCCATATGCACACTGACACACAGACACAAACTGCTTATACACACACACACATAAACATCCATAAGCTCAGTGACACACAGACACACTGCTCATACACATCACACATATACATATATACATATTCATATGCACACTTATACACACTGCATATACACATACATATGCTCAGTGACACACACACACACACACACAAATACACATGTACATACATACATATTCATATGCACACCTTATACACACTGCATATACACATACATACCGTATTTTCCGGTGTATAAGACGACTTTTTAACTCTGAAAAATCTTGTCAGAAGTTGGGGGTCATCTTATACCTTGGGTGTAGTCACCCCATACGGTGGGGGGGCTAAAAGATGGCCCGCATCCCCACCATATGGGGCAACTATTTAAGAAAAAAACAGACAGTTAACTCACCTGGGCCCGTTCCCGGCCTCCGCGTGTCTTCTTCTCCTCTCCCGGTGCAGCCAGTGTGACGTACACTGACTGCGCCGGGGATGTCCGGAGCTCTCCAGGGCAGCCGAGCATCTAATCAGAGATGCTTGGCTGCTCGGGAGAGCTTCGGAAGAATGACAGAGGCTTTGGGTACTTCCGGAGCCTCCCGAAGTCTCTGTCATTCTTCTGAAGCTCTCCCGAGCAGCCAAGCGTCTTTTATTAGATGCTCGGCTGCCCTGGAGAGCTTCGGACATCCCCGGAGCAGTCAGTGTACGTCACACTGGCTGCACTGGGAACAGGAACGGACGTGCGGAGGCCGGGAACGGGCCCAGGTAAGTTAACTGTTTGTTGTTGTTTTATTAATTTAGCTGCAGTTAACCCCTGCCTGACCACAACAGGGCTGCAGTCAGGCAGGAGTTAACATTTTCCGGCGTATGAGGCGAACCACTGACAATCTCTTTAAAAGTCAGGGGTCGTCTTATACACCCAGTCGCCTTATACGCCGGAAAATACGGTATGTGCACTTGCACACATTGCATATACACATCCATATGCACACTTACACACAGACAAAAACTGCATAAAAAGACATATATACACATCCATATGCACACTTAGGGTCCTATTACACGGAACGATAATCGGTCCTATCCGGCCGATTATCTTTCCACGTAATAACTATGACGATTAGCCGATGACAACCATTGGCCTATAATTGTCAGGCACCGACTGTGCATCGCTACATGTAAAAGTGATGCGCAGCCGGCTCTGCAGATCAGCGCTCGTTTACAGTTATTATCGGGCCCCCATCGGGCCGTGTAATAATACCCTTACACAGACTCTTTATAGTGACCCTATTACACAGAGGCATTATCCTATTTAATAGGGTCCGTGATCAGCCAAAGGACCACAATCTGAGATTAGTTGGGGGAAAGGTCTGAAAGATAATAAATTATTACTTTACTGAAAGAGTAGTAGATGCTTGGAAAAAACTTCCAGCAGATGTGGTTGGTAAATCTACAATAACTGAATGTAAACCTGCCTGGTATATACATATATCTATCCTAGGATAATAGGAAGGGAAATACTACAATGGGCGACTAGATGGACCAAGTGGTCTTTTTCTTCCGACAATATTCTGTTTCTTTATTTTTATCAGCCAGAGAACATGTAAACCCTCGTTCATCAGCTGATCAGGTCATTATAACCCATCAAGAAATCATTGGTCACCAGATGCAGATCTCCCCATGTAATTGGGAATATGTAGTGAGTTAGCAGGAATCTGACCTCTGGGAACTCCATTGGTCCAGACAAGTAAAATATCATAAGAAATGAGCAGAGCAGCTCCACTGGCAGCACTCCATTCATTCTTCAAACATTTGTCTGTTCTTGGGATCGGCATGGGTCCTAGTGGTCATACCTCCACCAATCTCTTAGTTATACCATATCCTGTGCTTAGGGATAATGAGTCTTATCAGTGGGATCATTTTGGACTCATTCTTTCTTTGTATAGTCCAGTTAATAAGAATCAGGGCACTAAAAGCAGTTTTGTTGCACGTATACAATTTATACAAATAAACAAATGATCAAAAAGTCATAAAAAAAACAAAATAGAAATCATAAGCAAAACACAACATTTTTAGTAGTCAATCTCTGTTCTGTTTTCCAAAATGTTCTAGTGCTGCGAATATACTAAAAAATGAAGATTATTTGATCATAAAAGTACAAGCAGCTGTTATTGAGTAACTATGTTAGGAAGGTCAGAATGTTCCCTAAGAGCTGCATTTTTTCTCCATGATGGGAAACATTGGAGTAAAGGCAATGATCTCCCTAGATAAAACTTAGTTAAAGTTTGCAGCCATCATGATTTCAAACCTAAACGACTACTATTATTCTTTGGGTCAATTTTTTTTTTGTTAATGAAACATTTAGTAAGATACACATGAATATGTATAAGAAATATAAGAAAAGTGATGAAATAAAGAAAAGCACATAAGATTCACAGGTATTGTTTTATATAATTGTATATAGCAGCATTGTCAGTTTCATGTATGTACCGGTGGCTTAAGAAGTTGGTTGTAGCCCTAAGGTTGTCTGGAGAATAGATACAGCCATAGGCCATAGGCTGTATCCATGTTTCCAGGACTCCCTGTGGGGGAGGCTAGAGCCACCGGTAATTAAATGGCACATGCTCACCGCGATGGAATCCCGCCTGCCTCAGTGTCCCATAGTGTGTCTATTGGAGGGCTTCACTTCTGTCGCTCTCCGCTCAAAGAATTGACATGTCAATTCTTTGCATGGAGAGCAGCGTGAGCGGAAGTTTGCGAGCCCTCCTATAACGATACTGTGGGATACTGTGGAAGGCAGGATTCTGTGACGAAGAGCTCTGCCGCAGAATTCCACCAATTTTACTATGTGTGAACATACCTTAACAGAGGATTAGCACATCACAGAGATAAAATAAAAAAACAGATAAATAAATAAATGAACTAAGTAATCCAGAATTGTTATTCTGCGTCCGCTTCATTTGACATTATTTTTGCTGAAAAATGAACAGAAAACCTACGCCAGCTCTGAGCTGGCATAAGTTTCCTCGGCGCACACACTTTTGCGCACAGGATTTATGTAGGGGCTGTATCGGCGCTGCGGGGACATTTTTAAGCCCGGCGCAGAAAACGCCGGGCTTAATAAATGTTCCCCTCTATATACACTCCGGCCAACATTCTTTGCAGCCACAGAAAATACTGACATGTTAGTTTTGTGCGGCCACTATTCATTGAATTGCAGCCGCACAACATTGACAGTTCAGACAAGTTCAGCACTTGTAAAGTGCGGCTCGAGATTGACTTTACATTCTTTGCTTTGGTTATTTGGGAAACAAAGAAACAAATATACTATAAGGAAACAAAAAGTGGCTAGTGATCTTGTGACAAAATGCATGCTGTTGTTGCCTACCCTGTTTTTCACTAGCACTGAAGCCAGTCTATTCTTGGGACTACAATGATCAATGCTATGGGGGGAAAAAGAGTGGTGAAACTGTCAGAAACTTTATGAAGTTTATAATTATAAAATAATTGTAAGCTAAAAGAAAAAAAAAAACTTGTCCAAGCTAAAAATAAAAGAGTATCAGAAATATTTCTTTAATATCATTTAAAAGTTCTTGTTTCATCTGAACATTTTTGGAAAAGTTTTCTGATTTAAGGTGTTGAACTGCAGCTGACTCCATAAAAGAATGGATTTCATGTCAGTCTTCACATGAATATGAACAAATGTGTGGAATCTCCAGTGATAATTCTTTTTTATGCTGCAAACTGTGCTGTAAGGAAGACTTGCACTTCTAGCACCATAATAACATGCTGTAGACAAAGAGATTGTAAAGGACAGATTGTAAAAATCAGACAAACACAATGTGAAGAGTTCAAAGATCCACACAATAGAAAAGCTCTGACAATGCAGCATTTACAAACAGTTTACAATGTTAAGAGATATCATTGTTTGCTTGTTTTAGTGGCAAAATGGATTATCTAGCAAACGAAAAAGGATTTCTTTTGCTATGCCGTTTCATCGAGCTATTTGCATGTATATATAGCTTTTCAGTTATTTGGGCCAGAGCATATCATTGCAAATTGTACTTCTGTAGGGAACACTCACATTAATTCTAATTCGCTTGCTTTGATGTCGCCTGAACAAGGCAGGAGAATGAATCCGAAAAGCCTGAAAGTCACTTTCTTTGTCACAGAAAATGTAATATATAGAGTTGTTTGCTGCGTATGACAAATGTTATCCATTGCATACAGTACATACACTTCCACTTTTCCAGGAATGTCAATTTATAGTTTAGGAAATGAATAAAGTATCATTTTATGTCAAACTTTGTTCAGTTAAGACAATAATTGATCTTGATAGAATGATTATAAGACATTCGGATGGAAATATAAGATTTTTTGTAGGTTCTTTTTAATTTACTATAATTTACAAGCTGTGTAATTTAATTAACTATACCTCTGCCCCCTCTGTCCTCTAATATACTGTACCACTGTGCCCTTTAATGTCCTGTACCACTGTCCTCTCTAATGTACTGTGCCACTGTCCTCTAGTGTACTGCACCACTGTCCTTTCTAATGTACTGCACCACTGCACCCACTAGTGTACTATGCCACAGTCCCCTCTACAGTACTGTACCACTGTCCTCTCTAATGTCCTGTATCACTGTCCCCTCTAACATTCTGCACCACTGTCCCATCCAATGTACTGTACCATTGCCCCCTAATGTTCTGTACCACTGTCCCCTCCAATGTACTGTGTCACTGTCCCCTCTCATGTACTGTACCACTGTCCTCTCTAATGTACTGTACCCCTGTCCTCTAATGTACTGTACCACTGTCCCCTCCAATGTACTGTACCATTGCCCCCTAATGTCCTGTACCACTGTCCCCTCCATTGTACTGTGTCACTGTCCCCTCTATGGTACTGTTCCACTGTCCTCTCTAATGTACTGTATCATTGTCCTCTCTAATGTACTGTACCACTGCCCCCTCTAATGTACTGTGTCATTGTCCCCTCTTCAGTACTGTCTCACTGTCCTCTCTAATGTACTGTACCACTGTCCCCTTTGATGTACTGTGCCACTGTCCCCTCTAAAGTACTTTTTAAAAAATTCATCCATTTATTTTTAGGCTATGTTCACACTGCATAAAAGTACGGCCGTTGTTGCCATCATTGTTGCCAGTGTTGAACATTGCCTATTCCTCTATGGGATCCCGTCCGGAGCGTATACACAACGTATACGCTCCGGCCGGGATCCCGTGCGGCGCAGCAAATAACTGACATGTATTGTGGCCGTAGGAAACCCTGTCAGTTCACACAATGAAGCGAGCGGCTCCGGCCGCTTGCTTTATTGTGTGCTGTGGGAGGTTCTAATGCGGGTGCGCGCTGATGCGCCCGCATCAGAACCCTGCGGCCAGAAAGATTATCCGGCTCGTACTTAAGTCCGGCCATGTCACGGCTGGTCTAATACGATGTGTGAACATGGCCCTATAATGGAAGTGAATGGAAAAACATATTGAAACAGATGCCCACGAATGCATCCATTTTGTCATCCATTTTTCATTTTTTTTTATTTTTTTTTCAATAAAAACGGATAAAAAAAAGATTGCAAAAACACAGTGTGAACCCAGCCTAATATTTTAGAATCCCCTTGTAATGTCCATTAGAAATACTGGTTAGGTAACATCTTTCCTTTCTGTGTTTCAGCGTTTGCAGAGACCTTATTATACAATATACGTGCTCATCTGTAAGTCAAGGTCGTGACGACTACTTTCAGCTGATTTAATGTCATCAAGATGTGAAATTTCTCAATTTAAAAAACGCAGCGCACATTGTGACATTCAACAAGCTGTGTAAGCAAATTCTATAAATGTATTCTCCAAATGTAAATCGCCCGGTCCACGCCATCGAAATCAAACAAATATATGACAATTTAGCACCAACGAAGTGTGCAATGTCGTTATTATTCAAATCGAGTCTTCATTTAAAAGAAGAATTGTTATTCTTTAGATTCCCACATATGAAAGACCACAATATTATTTCCAGCATCTTTGACAAATTGAAGATATCTGCTTTATGCTCTGTGTTTAGGCAGCAAACATTATTCTAGTCAATCGAGTTGCTTAGTAAGAAGTCGGAATAATATTGTATAATGCTCAGAAGATGTATTAGAAAAAAAATCCAATACTTCACTCATAATGGGAAAAGAAATGTAAAATTGTCTTCAATTTGATGGGCTGGAGCTGCTTTAATTGCATCTGTTTTGCAGCAGGGCTTTTGTTTACTTTCAGGTATTATTGGGAACTTGGTTTAAATTCTGAATAAGCTTCAAAAAGCTTTAAAAAAATGAAAGAGATGTAGCTATTGTGGAGTAAAAACAATGGCACGGTAATAAAATCCCTTGCCTCTTTTCCTGAGCCTTATGTCACCCCCTGGCACATGCTCTGTTGAACACAATACAGAAGACAGGTCCCTTGTTGCTGGTGCATTACACTTTCTTGATGGTAAAAGACAGGAGGACAGGAGACCGGAACAATCACACATACACTACTGGGAAGCGTTGTAAATATAACAAAAATAACAGAGAAAAAAAAAATTAAGGAGAATTTGACTAAAATTGCAGTCCAACCTGCAAATAACATGATGAAGAGGAGTTGTATGGGAAAAGATTCAGTAAAATAAGTCATTTCTATGTTAAAATTTTTGATGGCCCTACTTAAAGGGGTTGTTTGCCAAAATGTTTTGCTTACAAATCAACTGGTGGCAGAAATTTGTAATTTACTTCTATTAAAAAATCTTTTGGTACGTATCAGCTACTGTATGTCCTGCAGGAAGTGGTGCATTCTTTCCAGTCGGACCCGCCTCTGTCCATGTCAGGAACTGTCCAGAGCAGTGGAAAATTCTCATATAAAAACTCTCCTGCTCTCTCAAATGGAAATAATACACCAGTTCAGCAGCTGATAAGTAGTGGAAGACTGGAGATTTGTTAATAGAAAAAAATTACAAATCTCTGGCACCAGTTGATTTAAAAGAAAAAACCTACCTCTTTAATATTACACGCTGTCAACATGTTACATAAATAGTTACAGCTGCCCATATAATTGTTTTGTTTATTATTTATATTATTTAATATTTAAAATCTTTTTGCGGTTGTTAATAAGGGTTCTTTATTGACAGCTGTTGCCTTTTTGCGCAACAATATTTATCCCCGGTTTTGTGCCGCTCTATTTATCACATTTCCGGTAAGGACCAAAAGACACAATCATCAGCTGATTGTTGTCTTTATTACATGTAGTGATGATCTGTCGTATCAGCCTGATCAGTTAGATTAATGCTCCGTGTAATAGGGCTCTTACCTTACATTCTGAAATCCTGGATTCCGATCTTGTCCAGCCATCTGGGATCTGTGTATGGTATTTGTGTTCTATTATCCCGTCTCCATAGCTTCTTTTCCTATAGACTTCTATGTGTTTCTAGCTGCCTCTGATACTAAAAGTTCTGCATTCCTCTGTCTACACCTAAAGCAACAACGTCCATGCTCACCTCATCTGTCCTGTGCCTGTGCTCTTCTTCTGATGGTACTGTGTCTTATCTGTCAGCCCTACTCTGTTTCCTATCTTGCTACTAGTGACCCACATTCTTATCCTGCTGCTCTTACCTGTGAACCTCCTCTACAAGTTCCTTGTTTGCCCCCAGTGGTCATGTTTCTGCTGTGTCCCACCTGCTTTACAGAGTCCAAGTTCCTGCTGTGCCATGTCTGGTTTCTGAGTCTGTGTCTTATCTAGTCCTCCCTGCTGCACCTAAAACAGGTGTAGAGAACCTCTCTGGCTCTCCAGCTATTGCAAACTCCCATCGTGCCCTAACTGATAAAGTTTTGGCTGTCCAGGCATGACGGGAGTTGTAGTTTTGCAACAGCTGGAGACCCGAGGTTCCCTACCCCTGGCCTAAAGGTTGATTTTTATTGTTATTTATTTACCGTATTTTCCGGCGTATAAGACAATTTTTTAACCCCAAAAAATCTTCTTAGAAGTCAGGGTTCGTTTTATACGCCGGTATGGTCGCCAAATATGGTGGTGGTGGTGGGGGCTCAAAAATGGTCCCATCCCCACCATATGGGGCAACCACTATAAAAAAAAAAAAAAAAAAAAAAAAAAAAACATTTTACTTACCTGGGGCCCGTTCCATCGGTATGCCTCCTGTACCATTCCCGGGCAGCCGAGCATCTCATCAGAGAGGCTCCGAGACGCACGGCTGCCGGGAGAGCTTCAGGAGAATGAGAGAAGTGCCAGAAGTTCCTGAAGCCTCTTTATTCTCCCCAAGCTCTCCCGGCAGCCGTGCGTCTCCGAGCCTCCCCGATGAGACGCTCGGCTGCCCGGGAGAGGTTCGGCAATCTCCGTCTCCGGCGCAGGTAGTGTACATTACACTGCCTGCGTCGGCAACGGTACGGGAGGCACGCCGATGCCGAGAACGGGCCCCAGGTGAGTTAAATGTTTTTTGTTTTTTTTTATTTTGCTGCAGGTACCCTTTCCCGGCATATAAAGCAAACCCCCGACAATCTTCTTAAACATCAGGGGTTGTCTTATACGCCCAGTCGACTTATATGCCGGAAAATACAGTATTTATTTTTTCATCTTCTTGGTATAATCATTAGAGATGAGTGGACTTTTCGGATTTCTGGTTCGTGAGAACAAGAACAATCGGCGTCGGATTCCCGCTGTCTGCTCGCTCCGTACAGCAGGTGGATACCTCCTAAGGAACGCCTGGAAAACTGGGATACAGCCTTTGGCATTGTATCCCAATTTTCCAAGTGTTCCTTAGGAAGTATCCACCCGCTGCATGGAGCGAGTAGACAGCGGGAATCCGACGCTGATCACTCACGAACCAGAAATCCGAAAAGTCCGCTCATCTCTAATAATCATGCCAGTGAAAAAAAATGTATGAGGGGCAATGTTATTTTCATAGTGTGGCATGGACACTGTGAAAAACGTATTATTACAATCCCATTCTCAGCAAACCTTATATAAGGACTATCCATGTGCATTGCATGTACACTACAAGGTCAATTATTTACCCATTCCATGCCCTTCTCAAATGATGGTTTCTTCATTTCACATTCCTGCAGACTAAGGTTTAGATAATGTGAAATAGATGACAAATTAATCCTCCAGGTGCATTTTTCATTGTTGATGATTGATTATTGATTTATGTATACAGTAAGGTATGGATGGAGATAAACACATAGACATATGAAAAATTAGAATTCTCATCAGTGGATCTACTATGAAGTTCTTGTAGAGTTTATTATTATTATTATTATTATTATTATTTACTCCAGTTCAGATATATACTCACCTTATTATTTAATCATTTGTAAATTCCCATTATAGGAAACATAGGACCGTTTACGTTACAGCCATTGAAATGATTCATGGTAAATGACATTCACAGGTGACAGTAATAGATGAGAAAAATAAATGGTGGGAACCATGGTACGGATCACTAATAGATTTATCGTGTTCTAATGCAGATAGGTGTTGGTAGAATATTCACTTTATATGAAACCAATCTCCGAATGTTTATGCTTCCCACCTTTCTAATTTGTTATCTTTCCGTTGTTCAACTCCATTATTTCTAATGCTAATCGACTAATAATGAATCATTAACACGCATACAGGATTGACTCCGAGCAGACGGAATTTTTCTACCCCATCCCTGTTTTTGCAATTACTTTATTGATAAACCAGCTTGAGACATTGGAAGAGAATTGCAAACTTGCTGTTTCATTGAAGCCTGTTGGCTTTGATGTTGTCTTGTAATTGGCAGATATAGCTAAGCTGACTGAGATTTATCTGTTGAGGATATGTCATTGCATATTAATAGACTGTGGAAGTTGTAATAACTCAATGCTTAAAGGAGAAGTCCGGCCAAAATTATTTTTTAATATGTTATTACTTATGGAAAGAAACAAATTTCTAATGTACATTAATTATGGAAAATCCACATATAGGGCTATTTCCCTTAATTTAGTTGATCGGGGAGACTTCAGATTCTCTGAAATACTGTGACGTCACGAACCGGGGGTGTAATTCCAATGGAGTGTCCAGCAGGGGGCGCACTATATATAGAAGTCAATGAGTACCATTGACTTCTATATATAGTGCGCCCCTGCTGGACACTCCATTGGAATTACAATGGGTGTGTATGTAAATGTAATATACAGTATGTTTTTGATTGAATACATTTATGGAATACTTTGGGGAGCAAGTGTCCTTGCTCCCCAAAGTAATCCATAAATGTATTAAACCAGTACATTTGGAGGGCACCAAGCAGGGAGGCAGAGATGTGCCTATTCATCTACCTCTCCCCTCCTTCCCTGCTCGGTGCTGCTGCTGCCACATATACACAGTACTACTCCTCCCATTATCTGCTCATAGTATGAGCAGATAATGGGGGAGTAGTACCTGTGCTACGCCCATAACGCAGCCGCACAGCTGCTCCTGACAAGGGCTTTAGCATGCCCCTTCCACCGCTCCCCCTCCTAGCTAACAATTTCACTGCCTCTCTCCGCCGCCACTCTCCACCGCTCACCGCTGCCGCTCTCTGCTCCCACATACCGCCTCCCGGTCCGCACTGCATGCTGGCCGGGGACAGGAAGCACCGGGATCGTCATGCTCCCTGCGGGGTGTGGGTGCTTTCTGTCCCCGGCCGGCGTGCAGTGCGGACCGGGAGGCTGTATGTGGGAGCAGAGAGCAGCGGCGGTGAGCGGCGGAGAGCAGCGGCCAGCGGCGGGATAGTTAGAAATTGTTAGCTAGGAGGGGGAGCGGTGGAGGGGGAATGCTGAAGCCCTTATGAGGAGCAGCTGTGCGGTGGCGTTATGGGCATAGCACAGGTACTACTCCCCCATTATCTGCTCATACCATGAGCAGATAATGGGAAGAGTAGTACTGTGTATATGTGGCAGCAGCAGCACCGAGCAGGAGGGAGGGGGAAAGTAGATGCATAGGCACATCTCTGCCTCCCTGCTCGTTGGCCTCCAAATGTACTGGTTAAATACATTTATGGATTACTTTGGGGAGCAAGGACACTTGCTCCCCAAAGTATTCCATAAATGTATTCAATCAAAAACATACTGTATATTACATTTACATACACATCCATTGTAATTCCAATGGAGTGTCCAGCAGGGGTGCACTATATATAGAAGTCAATGGTACTCATTCACTTCTATATATAGTGCGCCTCCTGCTGGAAACTCCATTGTAATTACACCCCCGGTTCGTGACATCACAGTATTTCAGAGAATCTGAAGTCTCCCTGATCTACTAAATTAAGGGAAATAGCCCTACATGTGCATTTCTCATAATTAATGTACATTGGAAATTTGTCTAGTTTTGGCCGGAGTTGTCCTTTAAAGGGGTTATCCAAGATTAGAAAATGCACAATTACTTTCTTGCAAAAACAGCACCACCCCTGTTCTGAGGTTGTGGGTAGTTTTGTAGTTCAGATCCATTTATATCAATGGATGTGAGCTTACAAACTTCAACCAAATCAGATATCACCCCATTTAATAGAGTAAGCGATTAGACGTCGAACAAGCAAATGATCACTTGTTGGATAATCACTCACTTTAAATCCATAAAAAAAAAATATTCTGCTGACTAAAGTAAGGGTCTGCACAAACAGCCTAGCAGTGTTCATACAACCGTAAGAGATACAGATCACTGATCTCAAAGAAACCAGTCAAAGATAGCACTGCCAGCTGCTGGTCAAAGCGCTCAACATATTGAAATCCTAGGTTCATTGCTCCCTGGGAAACATGAATATGCCAAAAAAATAAAAAGTATAAAAAAATATCTAAAATATTTATATTCCACACTGATGAGGGGCAACACCCCAAAACAGCTGTCTGTGGATGGGTACCTGGCCTTGGTTTTCCCTTGTCAATACACTGACTTTTAGGGTCATTTGTTTTGGTGGCTTTGGTGGGACCCTCCCGGAGGGATATCTTTGTTTCAAGACTCTTAAATGAGGCTCCATGGCCTCTTTTTTTCCATATTCATATTTCCCAGGGAGCAATGCACCTAGAATTTCACTGCATTGAGCGCTTTGACCAGCAGTCAGCAGTGTTATCTTTGACTGGTCTCCTTGAAATCAGTGATCTGTTTCTCTTATGGCTCTACTAGGCATTGCTCCCACCTAGCCACAATCCTGCTCCACACTGATGTGGGGTGATACCCTGAAACAGCTGTCTGTGGATGGATACCTGGCCTTGGACCCCATGTCATTACATTGACTTATAAGGCCACTTAATATAGTGGTTTCCTTACAGGAGCCACCCCTTGGCCCTTGGCTCCCTTCTAGACGGATATCTGGCTAGTTTTGCGTTTCGAGGCCCCACAGACTCTTTTTTTTGCATAGTCATGCAACCATGACTGCAGAAATATTGAGCCGTGTAAGAGGCTCTGTAAGCAAGCACTAATCTAGTAGATCAGCCCTTGCCAGCATAGATGGGGACGTACATGTGAATCTTTTATTGTTTAAGGGCCACTTTACTAAGATTCAAGTTCTTTCCATGAACTGAGCGGACCCACCAAACAAAAAGGTTCAACACTAAAAAAAAAAAAGTTTTTTGATGACGCTTAATTTTACCTGAACACTTTTGCATTGACCTAAACCCCATTGAAGTCAATATGGAATCAAACTTTGCACCGCAAAAATGGCTGTAAAATGGGTATAGAAAGAAGTAGAAGGCTGCAAATGCCACCATAATGTGGGCTAACAACAGGACTAGCTAATTTTATTTTTAAGCTGAAATTTTTATTGCATTTTTAGGCAGTTGCTGAGTGTATGGCGAGGGTGATGATGATGTTCTAGACCCCAAATAGACTAAAGCCCATGAGAGTCTGGAGGAAGACAAAAACAGGAGGCATGTCCCTTGGCTTCCATGGTGCCCATCACTGAGATTCTCCCACTCAGTCAGTCTTGATTTATGGGTCTTTTCCTATTTGTCTATCAATCAAGCCTGAAAGGGCGGAGAGGAGCTTTAGGAGACCAACAGACTTAAAGCTTATTTCTAGGCTGTATTACAGCTACTGTATCACTTTAATTTTTTCGTCATTGTAACGAGGCATCTCGTTTCGTGCTCCTCTGGTTCAGGCAGCATTAAACTCCTGACAGGTTCCCTTTAAGTCTTTATAAAATATTTAGAGTTGTATCATCTTTACCTTAATCTTCACTTCTAATTTAATTGAATTTAAGATCATTTTCAAGCCAAACAAATTAATACCACAAGATAATGCTCTAACAGTTAAGTGTTCAACAAATGAAAGTCACCTCATTAATCTTCTTTAATCTTTATGTTTTCTTATTTTGGCTTGACATTTTAGAGGCTTCAGAACCAATTACTAGTTTTCTATAGACTTGTGGTCTTAGGATACTAGATAGATAGATAATAGATAGGAGATAGATAGATAGATAGATAGATAGATAGATAGATAGATAGATAGATAGGAGATAGATAGATAGATAGATAGATAGATAGATAGATAGATAGATAGATAATAGATAGGAGATAGATAGATAGATAGATAGATAATGGATAGACAGACAGACAGACAGACAGATAGATAGATAATAGATAGATAATAAGAGATAGATAGAGAGATAGATAGATAGATAGATAGATAGATAGATAGATAGATAGTGATGAGCGAATACTGTTCGATCGAATAGATATTCGATCGAATAGTGAGATATTCGAATATTCAATATTCGTACGAATATCCCGCGAATATTCGATACATATTCGATAGGCGTTCATATCCCCCAGCTTCCGGTTTCACCCTCCAAATGGTCACATAGATGTTTTTCACTAATCGAATACTTGTTCCCATAGACTTTAATGGGATCGAATATTCGATCGAATATTCGAATATTCGTGGAATATTCGTACGAACATCGAATATTCAAATATCTCACTATTCGCTCATCACTAATAGATAGATAGATAGATAGATAGATAGATAGGAGATTCTTAAACGAGTACTCCATTGAATTTTTTTCACTGATCTCCCCGATCTCAATGATTACTTTGTTCTGTTGATTTGTCTTGTTTCTTGTTGTCTTGTTTTGTCTATTTTTCATTGCCCCTGGTAACCAGAATTCTGCTCCACACTGATGAGGGGCAAATTCCCAGAAACAGCTGTCTGTGCATGGATGTCTAGCCTTGGTAACCCTTGTCTTATGTCGTTACTCTCTCAACAGAGTTAGACTTTCACTTATAAGGGCCACCCTAGTGTTTCCTGATTTAGGTCCCAATGCTGACGACCTGAAAGGCTGCATATCAGGTTGGTTTGGTGTTCTCCCCACTAGATAGATAGATAGATGTCAACACCAGTCACAAAACATGAACTAATAACCCCATCATGGTATAAGACAAGAAGAAACAAGAGCACCTAGCAGCCAAGGGTTGTTTAATCCAAATAAGAAGATAAATTCTACACGTGCCACCTGGCTGAAATAAGCGTCTTTTGACTTGAAATGGCCATCACCAGGTGCATGCCTGCACTCATTCCCACCCCCACCCCCACCCCTCTTTCTCGCTATAGACCTACTACAGTAAATGCCAGTAAATGCAGCATATTTTTGGTAATGCTTTTTTTTTTTGCACATGTGTAACACATGCCTGCAGTATACCGTGTGTTTGTGTGTATATACTGTAAAACTGTGTTTATATCCACAGTGTACTGCCAGCAGGCCTATTCATTTTAATGGCCTGAATGTAGTGAACTTGTGATTAAGTTTGGGCAATTTTCCACACATATACAACAAATTATCAGGACTCCAAAGCATGGTCTGCAGAGTTGAGTTCAGCATAATAAATGGGAATGTATGGAAAATGAGTCGAATGTTGACTACCTTCAGGCCATGAAACTGTCTGCTGGCAGTATGTTGCCGTATACGTCAGCACACCGTTTTGCCAGAATGCCGATGTATACCTGCGAGGTACTAAGAAAACACAGTATGAAGCCAGAGTTCATTAAACTAACAGTAGGACATACATTAGTTTATTGGTTATTAAAAATAAAATAAGGTGTCCTGAATATTACTCTTCTCTAGACCTCAATTCTCATATTATAACCAGGTCTAATTTAAGTACATATAATTTAGGTACTTTATGTCTCATTTAGCCTATATATGCTTAACTGTGATACCTAAAACACATTTATACAAAGCTTAGGGCCCATTCAGATCAGGTTTCTTGGCTTTGCTGCCAATATACATTTGGGCATCTATAAAAAGATATTCTGACATATACACAGTGTAGCCATTGGTAATAACAGACTAAATGAACCATATTAATTCAAAATTCCTGGACTAGCTACAGTAGTAGCCAAGAAGGATCTGCCTAACCTATAAGCTTAAAGAGACACAGAAAATCATCTGAATTCCACCAGCCATCTGTTTTAATGGGATAGCTTGTGCGCCTCTGCTTCCACAGCTCTCCTCTCAAAGAAATGACTTTGTCGAACCTGAATGTGCTCCTGGTTCGCTTATTTCTTGGGGGAAAGGTGATGGTTTTCATAAACATATATTTAAGGTGAACTTTTTTTCTATCATTATAGGAGGAAAGAATAGTCCTTTAAAACAAATCTATACCACCAGATATTGTGTGATATCAATCGAGGCATGGCGAATATGGAGATCCAGACCAGAGACATGCTAGCAAAGAAGAAAGGCGGGGAAGAAGAAGAGGGAGGCACTGCAGGCCTAGGGCATGGATACTCTAGTCCTTCCCTCATTTACACCTTGAAGAAATAAAATATGTTTTTAGCCAGAATACGGGCACCAAGAGACAAACACACCCTGGGAAAAGACATGCATTGAGGAAGGTGAGAGAAAAGTACCAGTAATTGGGAGGGGGGGTCCGTTGGCACAGATTCGCTTCAAAACCAAGCTAGAAAATATGGTAAACAAACAGAATATAGGGATGTGTGTTCTCAAATAGTAGTACCAGCGGGCATATTGTAGAGGAAAGTTCTCTTAGTTACATTAAAAGAAAATGATTTTTTGAAGTGAACTATGGCTGTGAAACTGGGTGCCCTGGCAGTGGGTCAAATGTGAAAAACATAGTGAAGTAATAGTGACATCGGTACATGTTACAGTACAGCAGACATTCAAGTCTAACTTGCCATAAATAAGGCAACACACACATACACACACACACACACACACACACACCAACGAAGGGTCAATTTTCATTGACCAAGAGTATTAAGGAACAATTATGTTCTGGAACATGATGACTTGGTTTCAATCATGTGTTACCTAAATAACATTCCCAATGTACTTCCCAAGATGTGCCGGACCCTGTCTCCTACATACATATATCTGCTGGCATGCATGTAGTGATTGCTTGTGTCAGGAGAAGGCGCCAGCCGGAAAGCTCGTCTCCAGACATTGACAGCAGTGGTGGCGTATGGAGCCGGCTGCATGGACGTGCCAACGGCATCCCTGACAACAGGTTCGGGTGGTTGCTAGGGGTACGCCGATGTTGGCCCTAGGTACACACACTGCTCCCAGCTGTAACTATTTACATTAGTGTTGACTGGCAGATGCAGCTGCCAGTCAGCCTTAGGTGTTGTGGGAAGGCTGGAGTCCATGCCCCAGTCAGTACTGCATATTCTTACCCTCATTGCCGACTATAGAGCCTCATTTGTATGTGCCTAGCTAGCTATCCATATTCTGATTTGACTTCCCTGGTATCCATGTTCTTGGCTTGACGTCTTGACAGCTCCCTTATGTTCCAACACTGTATTGCAATGACCGTTTATTACCGACCCGGCTAGAGGACTTATCTCTGTCTTATGTAGAGCACCAATCTAGTGTAGCATCAGTCTCCAGGTTGGGGCCGGCCTGTTAAGGAGTCGATCATTCCAAAAGGCAGGGACAGTTTGGCGGATTCAAGTGACAGGGCTTCACCTTGTCTTGTGTCTCTGAATTCCGTCCTTACAGCGTGAGTATTCTTCAGAGAAGCATGAACTGTTTTACCTTTCTTCTATATAAGTGTTGTAGGAAGCTAGGCATACCAATGTTATCTGCACCTCAGTACTGTTCGGTCAGGCTATGGCTGATGCCATTATACTCACTTTAGGTAACAATTAGAAGTTATTTATTTATTTGTCACTATCAGAATCTGTGAAGAACTTTTAAATACAATTCTGTTACAATAAAGTTCCAGTATTAACCCTGCACTTTATTATAAGATGAGCCAATTTATAATATTTTTATCTACATTTATTTATTTATTTATTTTAGAATTAAAAGGGCAAATCTGCAAACACCAAAACACACAACTAAAAATCTACCGGTCCCACATTACTGCCATGTTGTGCTTGCCATTTCCCCATAGGAGCTCTGGTAAATTACTACCTTAGTGAATTCAGGTAATCAAAATGTCAGATTTCCATTTTACGGTCTCTGCCCATGTAATAATTTCACATAAATACTGCAGCTGCTGTTTCCAAAAGGAAGACATTTTTAGTGGCATAGTAAGGATAGCAGACATAAAACATATACCAAAATGTGAATGCAGAACACAATGCAGGAGAAGCAAGAACAAAATCCTTCCTTTCACAGGTAAATACAGAGCACAGCATCAAAGACCACAGTGTCTTATATCATTGTGATAGAACTATGTTAAACCATTGACATAGCGGCATTCATACTGTAAGTATATACTGAAATTTCATTAGAAAATTAAGAACTTCCAATGTGAAAATGTTGTGCTTAAAAGGCAACCTAGGGTATTAGCCCCTTGGACTAAGGGCCCTATTACACAGGATGGTTATTGTGGGGAAAATTGTTCAAAAAATTGTTCAAATTGAAACAATTATCATCCTATGTAATTGCAGGCAATGATCAAAAAAAAAATTGTTCGTGAGTCGTTCATTTAGATCCGACCCTAAAATCATCGGTAATTGTTCGCTAATCGTTTCCTGTAATTCCACATTCATTCTTTGTAGTTCCACATTTGTTCACTAATCGTTCAGTGTAATTCCACATCATTCATTCTTTTGCTGGGATGTGATGGATAAAAAATCGTAGTAACTAATGACTATCGTTCTGTTTAATATGGTGGTTGATTGCAGGTTAACGATAAACAATCTCGTTTGTGGTTGTTTATAGGTAAAGGGAACCTGTCACCCCGGCTTCCGGGGTGAATACCACCCGACCCCCCGGCGGAGCCCCCTATACTAACCCCTTCCTCAAAGTCCCGGTCCCGGACTCCGTCCCGTTGCCGAGAATTCCCAGTCGGAAGCCGTGTGCGCGCTCATTAGAGTCCGATGCCCATAAAAAATTACTGGAGCTGTCATTCTCTATGGGCATTGGACTCATCTCTGGTAAGGGGTTCCAAGGGGGATTCTTTGGCAACAGGACGGGGTCCGGGACTTCGAGGAAGGGGTTAGTCTAGGGGGCTCCACCAGGGGGTCGGGCGGGCTTCACCCCGGCAGGTCTCCTTTTTTTTTTTTTTAATTGAAACTTTTTATTAATTTTCAAACTTTACAGAAATTTACATTAATAAGGCATATACCTTATACTCATGATACGAAGCAAACACATAAACAATTATAAGCAATACACTAAGTCCCTCCCCCCCCCCTCCCCGACATCTGATTCTCTATATTAGCCTATTATTTTATATATCACTAATTCTTAGTATATTTTACCTTAATTTTTATGTCTCTTATCCTAGCTTCTATTAGGGTCAAGCTGCAAATAGTACATGCACCATTTTTGCCAATGTTTATGGGATCTTATAATCCCATCCATTCCTACAGCTATTGCAGTTTCCATCTTATAATTGTGTTGTACCTTAGCTATAACCTCTAGTGTAGATGGAATTTCACTAGATTTCCATCTTCTAGCTATGCTGCTTCGTGCTGACATTAATACATGCAGCAGTATTACCCTGTCTTGGGGTGGAATGTTCTCAGTTTTCATTGAAATCAATGCCAGACCTGGACCCCAATTTGGTTGGTAACCAAGTATACTTCGTATGAGGTCCTCTATTTGGGACCAGAACATCTTAATTAAATGGCATTCCCACCATATATGAAGCAGAGTACCATTACTCTCATGGCACCTCCAACATACCGGGGACATATTTGGAAAAATTTTTGCTAACTTATATGGTGTCCTATACCATCGGTATAATAATTTGCGGGATGCTTCTAGGTGTCCAATACAGTGTGATACTCTAGATGGAATACTATATACCGTGTCCCATTCATCCTGTGTAAATATATGACCTAGGTCCTCTTCCCATTTCTTTGTAAAGGTAAATGATTTTCTTTGAGATGATAAAATTCTGTATGTTAGGGCGAGGCCCTTTTGACTTTCTTTTAAGTTGTATAGGAGTTCTTCATATTTTGTTGTTTTAAGATCAGATAATGAATTATTTAATTTGATCGTGTGAAGGCAGTGCCTCAGTTGAAGGTACTTATAGAAATCTTTATTGGAAATCCCATATCCATCAGCTATTTCTGAGAATGGTTTAAGACTAAGGCTATTGCCTTCACAGATATCACCCAGATTCTTTATTCCCTTTTCCATCCAAGTACTATAATCAGAATCTAATATCAGTAATTCCATGGTTCTAAGTGGAATCCTTTTTGGTCGTGTAGGTGCTAACACTGTTTTGACTATGTTACTGTTAAAAATCCTACATCCAGCTTCAAATGTAGGTGATAAATGAGAAGAGGATCTCTGAGATAATCTTGTGTGCCACACCCATGCTCTTAGGTCATAGCATTCTGCAAATTTTTGTTCCAATTCTACCCATAATCTCACATTATCTTTTACCCACCACCATTTTAGCTGCTCTAACACAGAAGCATAATAATAAAGGGAGATATCAGGGCACCCCAGTCCTCCATATTTTACAGGTGTACATATGATTTCTTTTCCTACTCTCGCTCTTTGGCCTGACCATGCATATTGCATTATTATTTTTTGAATACGTTTTAACCAGAATTGGGGGATGTGAATTGGCAGATTCCGAAAATAATATAAGATTTTCGGCAGTAACATCATTTTTATAATTGAAATTCGCCCTATCCATGTTATTGGTAACTTAGAGTATTTAATAATATCTTTATTTAATATCTTTAGTAGCTGATCAAAGTTAATTGTTACTAATTTATTAACAGGATATGTAAGGTGCACCCCCAAGTATGGTATAGATCTATCTGTCCATTGAAACGGAAACTTATTTTTAAGTTTCGTAACAATGGAATGCCGTATTCCCATATTAAGAATTACTGATTTAGTCTTTATAATAACTAACATTGCCGAATTCAGTTAATATTTTCATCACCGCAGGTAGGGATGACTCAGGTTCTGTTATGGTTAGTATTATGTCATACTGCAAACAATCCTATACGATGATCTTGTTGTATTGTTGATATCCCCTTTATGGTTTCATCTTCCCTAATTTTTTGGGCTAACGGCTCAATTGCTAAAATAAAAATAATCGGGGAGAGAGGGCAACCCTGCCGTGTCCCGTTTGTTATCTTAAAGGTTCTTGAAAGGGTACCTGCTGAGTATACCTGCGCCGTTGGATCTGTATACAAAGCCATAATAGCTTTTAATATTGGGCCCCTCAGCCCAAATCTAGTCAGGGTTTCAAAGAGATATTCCCAATGGACTCGGTCGAACGCCTTCTCCGCATCCAAAGTTAGGAGCAGAGAAGGCGTTCGCCCCAACTCCACCATTGCCATCAGGTCGATCAATCTACGGGTTCCATCTGTGGTTTGCCTACCTTTAACAAACCCCACTTGATCTCCTCCGATTAGGCTAGGTCTCCTTTAATCATTAAAAATTGCTTTGTCTAATAGGACCCTAAGTCTCTAGTGTGGTTACAGACCACACACCACTCCGTGCCACTCCTTCCAGGGTGCTTGAAAGTTTCCCAGGACTGGATCCAGATTTTCTCAGCACCCGGGGAGGAGCGTCAGTCAGTTAAATGGAAGCTGGCTGATGAGTGGATTTATAATGGAGTGCTTGATTTTGAAATTACTGTAAATTGGCTCATTTCTAATTTTAAACAATATACGCTATAAGGCTATGTTCACATTACGTGAACACCCGGCCGTTCCGTGACCCCAGGTCACGGAACGGCCGGTCTTAGCCCGGATCATCCCGGCCTGTACTTAAATACTGGCCAGGTGATCTTTCCAGCTGCGGAGCTCCGCCCGCATCAGAGCTTCCCATAGCCCACAGTGAAGCAATAGCAACCGCTTGCTTCACTGTGTGAACTGACAGGGCTTTCTACAGCCGGAATTCACTGAATTCCGGCCGCAGAAAACTGACATGTCAGTTTTTTGCGGCGCCGCATGGGATCCCAGCCGGAGCGCATACGATGTGTGTACACTCCGGCCGGGATCCCATTGCAAATAAGGCTATGTTACACACCGCAAAACTATGGCCGTAGTTTTACATAGTGTGAACATAGCCTAAAAACGTACCCTTGGATTTTTACAGATAAGTTGAAGGTGAAGGATTGTTTTTTTCTCCGAAATGTAACATTGCCGAAGTCTAAGCATAAAAGAGCCCACGATTTGCATGCTTGCACTCTAGCTTTCATCCAAGAATTTGCCATTTTATGGTTCGGAGCAGATGTTATAATTTAGGTGGGCTACATACCACATGAGGGCTGTGAAAACGGTCTATGACAGCTATGGACATGGTTCATTATAACATGACCTAAATGCATTACACTATTCCTGGAAACTTAACTATTAACCTCTTTACTCAACTCACTTTTTCAAAGTGTATGTCTCTATTAAAGGGTATCTGTCACTATGTTCGACTGGGGTTTACAAACCTGCAACATGGGCTACTTTATAAAGAAATTACCTATGCGATTTGATATCGACTGTTGTTAATGTACATGTTGGAAGTAACTAATAAGGATTAAAAGTCGTTATGCCAATATTACAATTTTTTTAAGGGTATTTTCACAAATACATCAATAAATCATTGCACATGCAAAGCAAGGAATTCAATAGGAACAAAATGAGCAATCACTGTACACTTTGGAATACTTCTTTAAAGTATCTGTTCACTTTTAAAAAACATTTGACATTTCAGCATTTTCAAGCTAATTTTGTAGGTTAGTCATAGGATGTTTTAGGCCAGTGGTAAAGCAGGGCCATTTCTATAGCCGAGCGAGCCGGGTGATCGCCCAGGACTGCAGCTGGGAGGTGCCAGTGGTAAGCCCCCCTTTACCTTATGAGCTCACTATTGCACCTGGGATGGTGCAGCGCTGGGGGAAGGGCAATAGCGGCGGTGTCATCTGATGAGCTGTGTAACTGATGGCATCCCCTCCCTGGACCTCTATCTCTGCAGCTCTTGAATCCCTCCAGCACTCACAGTGATGTGACATCATTGCGCTTGCTGGAGTATCCGTCCCAAAGCTGAGAGCTAGGAGAAGGTAGAGGGAGCCACTCCATGCTTGGATTAGGTGAATATAAGTTTTTTGTTTGTTAATTTTTAGTTGCGGCACAGTAGGGTACATTTAGTATGGAGCAAAGATGTGAAGGGCCGTTATTACTATGGGGGCAAAGCAGTGAAGGGGCATTATTACTATATGGGGATACAGCAGGGGCATTATTACCATATTGGAGAACATCAGGGAAGGCATTATTACTATGGGGGCAAATCAGTGAAGGGGCATTATTGCTATGGATGGCACAGCAAGGAAGGCATTGTTACTATGGGGCAAAACAGTGAAAGGGCATTATTACTATGCATGGCACATCAGCTGGCATTATTTCCATTGGGAAGCACAGTAGGGGACATTATACCTATATGGAGGCACAGAAGGAGACATTATTACTACATGGGGACATAGTGACTTTATAACTATATGGGGGACACAGCAGGGACTCCTACATATAGAGGGCAACCCACATACCTACTCACTGTACTGCACATGACACCAAAAAGTGGAATTGCCACTGTTCGGGACCGATGGGATTACAGCTGCCTGTCATTATGTTGGACTCCCGGGACACTGCTTTCACTGCAGCGGTCCTGCACATCTCAAACCCCTTCAGTGTCAGGAACATATATATACATTCCTACTGCACGAGGTATGTGCAGCAGGATTGAATATCTACATATTGCTGCCGTGAAGGGGTTAAATGACCAACTACCTGAGAAGATAGTAGAGGTATAATACAAGGCTCAGACTAGGCCGACTTCTGGTTTATAAATGATAAAAAGGATAACAAAGCCAATGTCATTGACATTTCTGTGCTTTGTACTAATGATCATGTTTTAGGATGAGGTATGGATTTTATGCCACCGGAGGGCCTCTCTGTTGAAGATGTAAATTGAACTGGAACTACCAGGCAACATTTGATATGTAACCAATACCAGGTTTAACAGAATGGGTGGCATCTGTCTTTACTGATTTGTTCAGTCCTCATTAGAATGTTGTCAGTATTCTTAGCCAAAGAGAAAAAAAAAAGAGGCGTAAAGTGTACAAATGGCAGCAAAGGCAGTGAAGGGTAACAAAAATATCTGATTAAAAACTTATCAACAAACACATTCATTTTGTTATCTTGGCTGCATTGACCAAGTGACATATAGTAAAGCATAGACATGCCATCCATATGTTTTATTTTCTTCTTTAAAAAATTACTTAATTAGGGCATAAGGGAACATAAATGATTGTTACTTGTATTGCTGGGTTTACACGGAGTGATAATTCGCCCGATCGTACGATTAATGACTTCGAAGTAACGATTTTTCTTTTATAACGATCAGCATTTAGACAGAATGATATATCGTACAGAAAATTTGTTTTGCAATCGTTTTGCTATCGCTTAAGCCTATCTCGCACATAGTAAAAATCGGTGAACGACTGTTTACACGGAACAATCTGCGATTTTTTTTACGAATGACGATTTAAGAACATGTTCAAAGATTAAAAAAAAACGATTTCTCGCTTGTCGTTCGATCGTTCACTGTGTTTACGCATACGATTATCGTTCGAATTCGTTCAAATTTGCACGATAATCGTTCCGTGTAAACCACCATCATCATCAGGATAGATCATATGTTTCCTGATTGGTGGTTCAATCATTTAGGGCCCTATTAAACTGAGCGATAATCAGCTTAATCAGATCAATTCAGCTGATTATGACTCCGTGTTTTATAGACAACGATCAGCCAATGATTGTATCATTGATTGATCATGTCTTTAGGTCCAGACCCTTGCTAAATGATAATCGAGCCATGTAACAGGCTCATTTATATGTATGCGGTTTGTTTCTCTTTATGACCTATTTTGAGTCTGTTTCCTGAGTATGATCTGGACTGTTTACTACTAACATGTGCTGCCTAGCCTAATCTGTTGTCCTGTTCTCCGCTGCCAGACCTAGACCTTCACCTATAAACTGACTTATCCCTGCCTGACTCCACTGTTCTCCACATGGGTATATTTTGGTGTGTTTTGCCAGTCACCACCCAAACCAGGACCGCTGCCAGAGGGAGTGACCTTATAGGTATCGACAGCAAAGTCGACATCCATGTATGGTGGTAATAGGGTGAAGACTAGGTGGGCTAGTTAGATAACACTCTAACTAGCGAGGTCTAAAGCAAACCAGTTGTTTGGTACAGTGTGACAATTTTTTTTTTTTTTTTTTAGAAATGATAATTTATGTTTTAATTTTATGTTAATTGTAAAAATGTTCTTTTTTGGACTTGACAAAAGTAAACGTGTCTTTTTTTGTTATGTCCTTAAAATGTATGTGGACTAATGCATGGAAAGTTGGACAGATTTTTCATCAATTTTAAATGCAATATTTTGGCATGCTTAAAGGGGAACGATCAGCAGGTTAGAAGAATCCCCCTATTGTGCACAGGACAACGCAAAGGAAGGTATGTCTCTTACCCTCATTCCTATGTAGCTGAATCCATGGCTTAGAGCACCCGTTAGGGGAACTGCCCTGCCCCCATTGTGCCGATCCGGCCTGCTTTCTCCATTGACTATGATTAGAAGGAGCAGTCCGGCTCAGTGCAATGGGAAGGGGGCAGTTCCCCTAACAGATGCTCCAGGCCATGGATTCAACTGCATGGGAACGGTGCTGACTAGGAAGGTAAGAGACATATCTTCCTCCTCTGGGCCTTGTTCTCATTAGGGGCTATCAGCAGGTTAGATTCCTCTAACCTGCTGATTGCTCATCTCTTTAATAGAGATGAGCAAATCGCAAGCACACTTGGGTGCATCTAAACCTGAGCGTGTGGCATTAGATTACTGAGTGTGCATCCAATTCCAGCCACCGGTAATCAAATGCCACACGCTCAGGACTAACCCAATTGCGCTCGAGGTTCTCTCATCTCCAATGTTTAACATTGAAAAATAGATAGGTGCCATAATCTAGATTAAATTAGAAAATTGTACACTAATAAATATAATTTTATATGGAAAGAGTAATATAAGACCATTAATGGGCTTTAACCTAATGATCGGCAAGAGTTAACATTTGGCTACTTGAGGAGACAAGTCAGTCATTTTTTCCATCCATTGGATGGATGTGAATTTTATATGTTCCATTTTTGGTTTTTAATGAGTTACAGTATTTTCCCGTAGAATGCCATCTGGAAACAATTTCATGCCTTGCTTCTTACTGGTAAGAGTCACCTCTTTATGAAGCTCTGTGGGTTTAAATTTGGAATTCTGTTGACATATGATTTATTGTCACATTTTAAAAGGCTCCTTTATAATTGTTCTGTTATCTATGAAATGGTAACTTGCACCATCACACAATAACACCCTGGTGTCTTTCCATCTAAAGGCCTTTCTCTGTACTTGGAGTGGCAGAGAGTGTTGATTCTCTTGTTAACTTCCCACTGGGAATAACAGCATAGAGGGAATGAGTAGATCTGTGTTTTTCATCAGATATGAGTCTTGAATAAGGAACCCATGAGGTTTGAAAACTCGAAGAACTGTTATGTTGGCCCATTAAGTGGTCTCGGCAACTGCGATTTAAAGAATTTGCTTTTCACAAGAGACTAATCAATAAGTTGGATTGCACCTCAGATGCTAGCTGTCACAGAGACTACTTTTCAGAAAGCAATAAAAAGAAATACTTTCCCTTAATATTATAGGAAATAATGGATGTTTGAAGTTCTGATTGCAGGATAGAAGTTCTTTCAATAGTTTTTTGTCCACGTGGATGAATATTTGGATGTCGTAAAGGAGTAGACTCATAAATACCTCTGCATGCGTTGTGATGTCTACCAGATAATATATACATCATGCGCTATAAGCTCTCCACTGCTGTGCTATGTAGTCCCTTATAATATAAATGGACATAACAGCACTTAGACTTCCTTGGGGTTTTCTTATATTTTACAACGCATACAGCCAGATATTTTATATGAAATTTATTTTATATGGCTGTGCTTACAGAATAATAAATAAGGTAAAATTTTAACAGGTCTTCAGGAGCATATGGAAAGGATTAACAGTCTACATAGCTGAGAAGCATAGTATCCGCTCTTTTTTTTAGATACTGTTGTTTATCTGTATTGTTTGTTTAATTATTTTATATAAAAAGTTTTTCCTGGCACTCTACATAATGCATCAACCACACTATACTACACACAAACACACACACACACACACACACACACACCTACAGTACATAGCACCTCAACTGTGCATTTTAAGTTAAAGGGGTTCTTTCGTATTGCTGATTTAATACACTTCTGGGAATGCGGGGAACATAATAAACATGTAGACTTACTAGTGTTGAGTAAATTTGTCAAACTGCCTATGGCTGTATCCGTATTTTCCAGGACTCCCTAGGGCAGCATTCAATCCCCCCAGATGCCAGGATTCAAATGCGTAGGGTTAGAGTTTGTAGAACATTAGGCAAATTTGGTCAACACTAATACTTACCCATCCCACTCCCTTGCCTTTACACGCCTGGTGTCTGCTGCCGTCTTCTTCTTCAAAGCTTCCGCTGATGTTCTGTGCATATGCCCATATGCCCAGGATATGCCCACATAGACAGACTAGGGCTATGTTCCCATATTGGGAAATTGATGGCCGTCTTTAGCGCCAAAGGAGTAAATAATGACCGTGAACATTAGCTGTTGCCATTGTGGGAACATAGCCCTGATCTCTCTTTGCTGACTATGGTGAATGGGCATTTTTATTTGTATTTTTTTTTATAAATACCACTAATCTCAGGAATCTATAAAAAAAAAAAACGAATAAATACTACGCCAGGGAAATCACTATGTAAAATAAATACACCTACAACTGAATTTCCTATTGGAATAATGATAAAACACAAATGATACATTATATACATATATTTATGAAAATGCACTGTAATGGATAGTCCAGGCATGAGAAGGTGGATCCTCTGGATCACTGAGGAGTGCTTATATTCCTTCCCTGAGGAGTGGAGTCTAAGGAGCCTCCAGTTTTCACCAGTGTACACCACAAGGACTTTGTTACCCTCAGAGAAAGTCCTCAGCAACCACCGACTGAAGAACTAAAGGAGTGCTGGAGTCTTGGACTAGGTAGTCTTTCTCTAAGGTGGAAGTTAGGGATGCAACATAAGGACATAGGTCAGATTGAAACTGATCTGGAACTGGAAATGGACTGAGATCCAAATCGCTGGAAGATTGCTAGGAAATGGGAGATAGCTAGGGAGTACAGACGTGGTTGCTGACTGACAACCAACAACTGAGCAAAAAGGTGAGGAGGTGGAAACTATATATACCCTCAGGAGAACATGCCAGAAGACTCCAGGGGGCTGAGCTTATAAATACACATGGACAGGCGCATGTCTGACACTAAAAGGAGCAAAATTCTCCAGGAGGCAAGCTCAGAGCAAGGGAATCTGCAGGAGGACAAGTCAAGCTGCTTTTAATCCAAGATGTGTCCTGGGGTCCGTTCGGCAGGTGATGCAGTTATTGTCCTAAAAAACAACTTTTAAACTTGACAAATGGGATTATCTGTGCCCTAACTTTGCACCACCCCTCCATCCCTCCCCCCCACCCTCTTCCTCATTAGGAATGCCACTGGAACATTTTCTCCTGTCTGAACATTGCACAGGTGCCTTAACAATCCAGCCCATGTGCCGGACTGACACAGGTGGAGAATAGGAGACAATCTGCCTGGAGCATTCCTAATGATGAGGAGGGTGGAGAGGAGGTACAGAGGTGTGCCAGCCTAATTCATAGACATTCTAAGCCCCGGCCATTGGGAACGGGGCAGCAATTTTAAAAGTTGTTTTTTAGGACAATAACTGCATCACCTGCCGAACGGACCGCAGGACAGATCTTGGATTAAAAGCAGCTATCCGAAAATACAAGTGGTTAGGGGGAGTCAGATTGTGGGTACAGAGTTGCTTTAAGAGGTGCATGCCTCTTAGTGAATCCGGCCAGCCGGGCGCCCAAACCTGTGCCACGCCTCCTCCCCGCCTTGTCACACCCTTCCTTCAGGTGAGCAGGGCATACGGCAGGTGTACACCAGGGAGAAGGGGTGAATCTGTCACCCTTTATGTTTATATAGTTCTCTCAGACAGAGGTCAGTAACATCCTGATGCAGCTTATCTGATATTAAGTAAGATGTGTACTGAGTAAACCTATGGAAGACTCTTTCGCAGCATCAAAAGCATACACAGGCCAGAAGCCTGGATGGACATGGTATTCAGCAATGTCTCTTGTACACATATTTTATTACGCATCTGATTTTACCTTCTTTGCTTCATGATACCACCCCATTGTGCATAATGTTTTTTTTTATTTAAAAATAGTATGATGGTAATGTTTAGTTACTCTAGTTGTAACATGTTGTTCTGGTGTAGAATTTTTTAATTTTTTTTTTAAATCCCAATTAAATCCCAACCTATAAGAAATTTCCATTCTCTTGCATTCATTGGCCAGGTTAGTCTGAGGGCTTGCTATGCCACTGGCTTTGAAGTTCCATAAAAATAAAGTATGTGCTCAGAAATAGGCCGTTTTTAGTTACTAGTAGACTCTGATCTATTGACATGAATGGATGTGGTTTAAAAATGAATAGGCATTATGGGGGGATTTATGAAGGGAGATTTGCCCCTTCTCCCTGGTGTACACCTCCTGTACGCCCCACTCGCCCGAAAAAGCCCAAAAGGGGCGGGGCCTAATATAAGACCGGCGTACTTCTATGCCGGTCTTCGTAAATCCCCCCCTATATGTCAGCACAACATATGTTGTGACAGTATATTGGCACAGTTGATGATGTAGAGGAATTAAAATCGTGAACTGTGTATATTACTGTTTGTACATGGTAGTTACATGTTAGATGACACTTACAAAACACTGTTTTGAAAGATGATATTAGAGGGACAATTATATCTGGGCATGAGATTAAGGATGTACTGCAGGGGCACTGTTAAGATCTAAAAGGTTCAGGTACTTAAGCACCAGTCATATATTCTCCAATTGGAGTGTTTCACTGCTGCTATCTTTTGCATCCAACCCAAATAGCCATGAAGACGTCTTCCATCCATGGCGCATGTCTGTGTAGTTTGACAGACCCCCCCTTAGAATCCTATGAGTTTTAGTACACTCCTCACCTCTCTACAAAGACCCTCAGTAGGTAAATAGGTTTCTCCAGTAGGTAGGTAGGTTTTCTCAGTAGGTAGACATGTCCCTCAATGGGTAGGGGACTAATAGGTAAGATAGATATATGCAGGTAGGTACTACCATTATATAGGTAGTTTCTCTCAGGACGTAAGAGCATCCCCTTGGTAGGTTGTTACACCCTCCTTCCCCTGTTGGTGGCTACCTTCCCTCAGTAGGTAAGTTCCCTCATTAGGTAGGTTAATTTAATAGTTAGATAGCTTCCACCAAGTAGGTGGGTATGGTTCCCAATAAGTAGGGAGGTCTCCCCAGCATATAAAGAGCATATCCCTCAGTTAGTAGGAAGTTCTTTTTTTCCTTCTAAACTTATTTATGACAGGTCCAAAGTGAATATTGATGTGGTCATAAATCAGTTTTTTTCAGGAAAGGAGGGAAAGGATGATGTCAAAAGGACACATGCAATATGTATTTTTTTTGGACAATACAAGAAAAAATAAAAATCTCCGTAGTCTTTAAAATACTGGAAAGATTGCATGGTTCAATCTGGTAATAAATATTTCCATAGAAATTGAACCTTAATTGCTTTGCCAAAAAATCATAATCGAGGACGGTCCGGCTTATTTTTTAAGAGCTTCATCTATTTTCTTCCAATTTATGAGATTTAACGTATGCTTTTAGCCATCACTTTCTGCTTTTGCAGCTGTGTTTTCTGCCTCTGGCCCCCCAGATTTCCAGACTTTTTGGCAATTCTACATTGGAAGTGGAATCCAGGGCTATTAGGCAAGCCAAACCAGATAATTGGTGACAGATTAAAGGAATTTTGCAATATAACTTTTTATTCAGATTTTTTCTGCCCTGTATTAATGTCTGACTAGTTAATCATTTTTATATCTGTTTATGTCCGCATTAATAGAAATACATTATATGTGATTGGTCGCATACAGATACAATGTCCTCAGCATAGTATATACTGTACAGCACAAAGAGGCTCAGTGTCATCACGAAAAAAACAAACTGGTTTAATTACAAGTGGCAAGTTATAATTGAAGCTTTCAGTTTGTGCAGCTGCTTATTTTACAGGGTGTGTTTTATGCAGTTTTTGAAGTCAAAGTCAGGAATGAATTTAAAAAAATGAAGAGACAATTCCATTGTTTCATTACTAGCGAACCGGCCAAGGTTCGGGTTCGTATAAACCTGAACTCTTGGCTTCTGATTCCTGCTGTCTGCCCGCTCCATGGAGAGGGTGGATACAGCCTGAGGACCGCCTGGAAAACTGGGATACAACCTATGGCTATGGCTGTATCCCAGTTTTTCAGGCGGTCCTCAGGCTGTATCCAACTACTCCATTTATGATCTGTTCCTGGCTGTTATCTGAAATCCAGTTGTGTGGTGCAAATTCAATGCAGTTACAAGTAAATCTATCCCAATTCTTCATTTTACTCTAATTAACTTTATCAATTATCATTTTTACATGTGTGCCTCTTCCTACTCGTTCTAATTTATTCTTTACTAATTAATTCCCCCCCCCTATTTTTAGAGGGAAAAAATGGTCAACATTTAGTGTAGCATACTGTATAATGCATTCTGAAACAATCTATTTGCTTCAGCACTACCAAAGCAAAAGAAACATTGGGGGGGGGGGGGGTCACATATAGTATTTAACAATTGTTTTTAGCCATAACAAAAAATGGAGCCTACACAGACAAAAAAATTGAAAATATGCACCTTTTGCTGTGTTTTTGACCCACTCCTGGTTTTGGCTAAAAATACTAGGGGTTGAACCCGAACCCTCAGTAATGATTCCCGCTGTCTGCCCGCTCCGTGCAGTGGGCGGATCCAGCGGGAGGACCGCCTGGAAAACTGGGATACAGCCATAGCCATAGGCTGTATCCCAGTTTTCCAGGCGTTCCTCCCGCTGTATCCGCCCGATCCACGGAGCGGGCAGACAGTGGGTATCTGCTGCCGAACGTTCGGGTTCATACGAACCCGAACCGCGGCAGGTTCGGACCATCCCTAAAAATACTGATCATTATTATGAACAAAACACTGATGACTGGGGACATCCAGAGAGCAGAAAAGGTCCTACCTTTTCTGCTCTCCGGCGCTCCAGTTTCTCTCTCTTCCCATCCATGCTGATACTGGGCACATGAGCAGGGCACATATTGCAAGCAGTGATGAATAGCTGGCTGATTGTTACCAATATTGAGACAACATTAGGCACTTATTGGACATTGTGTGAAAGTGTGGTTTTGACCTAACGCAATGCCCACAGTGCCCGAAATATGTTCTCACCCCCATCTTGTCTGCATAAGTTATTGGCATGTATGAGCAGACGGAGGACCTTTCCTATTCTCCGGATATCACCTTTCAAATACTACATGGGAACTCTATTTATCATTCATCTTTACACTATTCTCCATTCAGGTATATGATATTCATTATATATCATTATTTGATTTAGATTTTTTTTTTATTGTTTTATTCTTATTCTATAATAAATCAGAAAGGGGAAGTCTTTTAACTGACGTAGTTTTGGCGCCACTCAGTCTTCATCCAGCAGGAAGCCGGGAGTCCATTGCCATGGTTGCCTGCCTGTTACAAGTGGAAATCAGGCAAGATATCATAATCTAGGGATGTGTTTGGCTACTCAGGCTTTAGGGCCAGTTCATACGGAGTAAAACTGGCAGAATTACACAGCGGGACCCTCCTAAGTCTGCTCCTCTCCATGTCAATTTTTCAAAGCGAAGAGGCGTGAAAAAAGGAGGCGTGCAAGCCCTCCTATAGACTGCCTGAATAACACGGAGGCTGGCAGGATTCCACTGCAGAACTCTCAGTGTGAACTGGCCCTTATGATGCGGTGGCTATCAGAGCAGGGGAGAATGTAATAATGAGTCCTAACTTACCTTTCTCTGTGGCCGCGGTGAGTGGTTGGACCGGCCTCAGGACCTCTGGATTTTCCTTCGAGTTATGATGACATCTGAACTCAGGGGAAAAGGCCTTTCCTGGTTGATGGACAGACCCCTCAGCCAATCAGTTACTGGAGCAGCGTCCCACCCCAGTCATTGACTGCCTGAGCGGCCAGTCCATCAGCCAAGTCATGACATGTGCAGTACCGGAGCTCCTGAGCCCGGCAGGGTCCCGTACAGGCAATTTGGGGCTGAAGAGGCATGGGGAGAGGTGGGTTAATACTCTTTGTTACTTCTTCCATGCCCTTGCCTTAAAAAAAAAAAAAAAAAAAAAAAAAAAAAAACAGAGTCAGGACTTTATTCCATAAAATGTAGTTGATTAAAATCAGTAAATTATAAACTTCTTGGTTCTTGCTTTTAGAGTGTTATAATCTGTTTGATAAGTTGAAAGATTTTACTTTGTCCTTGATATCTTCTTCACTAGAACATAGCTGCTATATACTATTAAAGGAAGAAAAATGTCAAACTTCAGTGAATTAAATTGGCCAGCCAGCATATGACCAAGCAGCCCCGCAAGCAGGCACGAATCAGGGCAATAATTGGGACTGTCCGTAAAGCAGGTGCTTTGACTGGCATTGGTTTCATTTTCATTCAAAGGGGCTGTGGGATGTAGGAATCACAAGGGATTGCACATAAGCAACACTGACAGCAGTGATCCCAGGAAGCGAGGGAGGGTAAAATCAGGCTGTCTTTTCATATTATAAAAGTACCTAAATGTACCTTTTTAAGCTGTGTCTACACAAAGCGATGTCAGTGAGCTTAGCTTTATTTTTGATATGCCAAGGGCTGTATTTTATTCTTCCTTGATAAACTTCCTCAGCAACCATAACAAGCTTAGAATAATAAAAAGCACTAGCTCACATGATGGGACAAAAGATTTCTGGAATAAATGGATTAAAGGACATTGTTGTCGCCACAACAGAACTAATTCATGGTGATATTCTTCTACCCCTAAATCCGTCTTACAATAAAATACTATTGTAACATATGGTCAGGGTGAATTTTCCAGCATTAAAGATGGGATTTGTTTTAAAGAAGCTCGCATAATTGTTTCATCGTGTGATCGAGCTTTAGATGGTGCCACTTAGGATCCTCGTCTACTTTCACATTTTGATCTGCATTATTCCATTGTGAAGCTGGCCTGAAGGACAGACATTTATGTTGGGTTTACACTAAGGCTTTTACCATTTGATGGTCGCATACAATGGAAGACTTTTGAAAAAATTGTGTTTCGGTCATTTTCCGAGCTTATATGAGATTGGGATAACTGAAATACAAGTCTAAACTCATATATGCTTAGAGAATAACCTGATTGTAGTCACTAGCTGACTGTGTTAGGGTCATTGAATGGCAGAACCATGCCACTTTTGGCACAGAAACATCTTTTTTTCTGACGTCTTAGTGCATTGGATTGCCAAATTGTGATGTGAACCCAGCCTAAACTGCATCCTCATATTTCATGACACTTTTTTTTTTTTCTTTTTGGAAATCAATTAAATGGATCAAATCATCTTTGAGATTTAGACCTCCATCATACATAATATGGATATGTTTACACAACATATATTGCAACAATGACCGTGATTATTACAAAAATAAACGTTACCTTGCTGTCTATGGAATCCCGGACGGAGCGTATACACAAGGTACACACTCCGTCCAGGATCCCTAGCTGCGCCACAAACAACTGACATGTCAGTTTTCTTTGGCTGCTATTCATAGAATAGCAGCCGTAGAATCCCCTGTCAGTGCACACTATTGAGCGAGCTGTTCCGGACGGACGCTCCATAGTGTGCTGTGGGGAGTTCTGATGCAGGCGCGCACGGAACCCTGCGGTGCTAAAGATCATCCTGCCGAAACGGCCAGGATGGTCATTTCAGAGAACGGCTGTTCCGTGACTCGGCCAGGTCATGGAACGGCCGGTCTCATATGTTGTGTGAACATAGCCTATTTGTGTATTCATCCCTGTGCCTACTTACATTAGCAAAAAGTCACGGGGATCGCAGGAGCTTAGCCTTAAGTATGAAAGCAGAGCCTCCGTTGTATCTACTAGGAACAGATTAACCCTTTACATGCCATTGTTATGAGCTCAACATGTAAAGACTAAACAGTACTGTACTTATCTATCGGCATCCATGTGACAAGGCCTCTAATGCTAATGGTCTACATGTAGAGGGGAGCGAACCTGACGGATTTCTGGTTCGTATGAACCAGAAATCTCAGCATCTCATTCCCGATGTCTGCCGGCTCCGTGCAGCGGGTGGATACAGTGTAAGGAACGCCTGAAAAACCGGGATATAGTCTATGTCGTACGAACCAGAAATCCGGCAGGTTCGCTCATCTCTATCTACATGGCAGCCACGTGGCCTTAGGGGGCTGCTACAGGTATCTTGCCTGTCAGCATAGCACTGACAGGCTGAATACAGACTGTAATAAATCGCACAAGATGATTAGCACTGTGTATTAAAGTAGTGATCTAATGATCACTGGAAAAGTCCCCTTGTGGGACATAAAAAAAGTTAAAAAAAATATATATATATATAAATTAAATTGCAATACCCCCTCATCACCCTCTAAATAAACAATATTTTTTCTCTTCCCTTTTCTGTTTTCTAAATAAAACATTTTAAAAAATACACATATTAGGCATCGCCGTGTCTGGTACGACCTAAACAATAAAATTATTTAATTTTTTATTTGCATAGTGAAAACTGCTGAGTTGTGCTTTAAGGCCTAGAATGTATGAATGTATGACCGGAGAAGGGGTTAATAAATGGGAAGTTTAACACAACTGCTATTCGCACAACAGTATATATGTTTTATGTTTTAATGAGGCCACAGTTTGAACCTTCTTGGGTACTGGACCCACAACCTTTATGGGCTCTAATAGTATTGCCAAAAGAGTGAAAATAATCAATAATAATGTCTCAAGCATACTGTATATGGCAAGTGCATGCATTATTCTAGTTCCTTATCCCTGATATTCTTCTGTGTACACCCTTCCAAGCACAAATGACAGGGACCCTAAATACAGATGGTAATAGAAACTTTTTAAAGACGTATTTCAGGAAAAAATACTTTCCCCCTATCCATGGAATAGGGGAAAAGTAGGAGATTACGGGGGTCCTCTATACTCTCGCTGATCTCTCTGTATTATGAATGTAGCCATGAATACTGCACATGACCCGCAGCTCTATTCATTCCTATGGAGTGCTCTATGTGTTTTGTTAAAGTTTTTAAATTATTTTACAATATGGTACTCACCATGCCATGCTGTCCACTAGAGTTTAGAGGGGAACTGCACATAGGGAAAAATTGTTTTCTATTGAAAGTACATTAAAAGTTATATAGATGTGTCTATATAATGTATTACCATATCTGTGCGGTTCTGCCACACTGGTAGCTGATAGAAATCCAGGAGGTGAAGAAAAATGGCCCCTGTGCCAATTCACATTGTCTCCTGCTCCTTCTGCTCTCCCACCTTAGGAGACAAATATTCCATGCCTCTGTCTCACATTGTGTGTGTTTGCTGAGCGTAGGCTGATGATGTAGACAGGGGGCAGGGCGTGATGTCACAGGAGGCGGGGCTGGATCCCCCAATCCCCTGAGTGATTCAACATCTCTGACCAGCCAGAAGCAGCTGCTGCAACTTCTCTGGAAATGTGATGAACAGCTGAGGAAAAGCATTGCATTCTGGAACCAATACTGCATTCTGGGAACTGCTCAACCAGGAAGTGCAGAAACACAATACAGAACAAACCCCCCCCAAAAAAACAAATGTATTTTTGGTAATTTCAAAACTGGGATAGATAGGTAAGTAATGTGTTATGCTTCTGCAGAAGTTTAATTTTTTTTAACCTCTACCTTGAGTCCCCTTTAATAGTCAGGAAAACGCATAATTTCTAAAAAAAACAGCCCCAATGTCTTTTTGAGAAGTTCAAAGTCTTTGGAAAACAATGCCATGCAAGTGAATGGTATCATCATATATTATTCAACATAATAGCAAAAAGTGTGTACACAATGGAAACCATATTATTAGCGCAGGTCATGTCTTAAGAGAAATATTTATGCAGATGTGTTTGTTGCTTTTCTAAATTTGACACATCTGTCCACAGAAGCAAGAAATCTCATTAAATCTGAATAATAAAATCTATGGACTTGAGATCTGACCCTATTTCCACATCTAGCTTTCCATGTAAACATGAGACTGTATTGCTGTCACACTGCATAAGATTTTCCTTCAGTTTCCTACACATTTCTGAACAGAACAATTCCACAATGAGGCATTGTTTTTCACCTTCGAGTCTGTTTTTTCTTTAATGACATAGAGAAAAGGCAGCAAGCTTTCAGATATACATATGAAAGGTAAAACCACATTCGTGTCAGGAGTGCTTATTAATATTATTTCATAAATACAAGGTCAAATTATGGTGACCTTCAGACGTCAGTCAATGAAGATCACAAGAGGCTAAAGACTAGTTGTCTGGTTTACCAGTTCTAGTCCATCTGAACGGAATGGACAATGAGGCAGCCACTGAAAAAAACTAAAACGTAACTTTAATTTGGCTAGCTCTAAAAGGATATTATCAAAACACACCAAAAAAAAATCAACAAAAAAAGTTAGTATTAAAGAAGTCCCTAGATAGGAGACTCAATGTAAGCAAGCCTCATGACAAAAGAGGTTAGTGGCCGATAAGATGGAGCCATAATTGGTCAAATTGGCCCGATTTGATGGCCAAATTCGGCCGACTATTGACAATTAAACAGTTAATATTTTACCCTTGGAGTCCGGGACTTCTGTTCCCTTATAGCTTGGTCTCTCCCTTCACTCTGGGCTCTTGATAGCTTTGTTCAGCTTGTCTGTCAACTAGATCCTGCCTTTTCTCGGATTGTCTGTATTCCTGGTTTTCTGATCCCTTAGCTTGTTTATTGTCTTTTGGTTCAGTTTACATTGCTTAGTCATTAGTTCATCCAGCTACTATCTCTGGCTTTTGTTTCTCTTTTTGCCTTGTTGCATCTCTGGCTTTTGTACGCCATTGGTTTGGTCCCCTGTTCCTTGCTGCCTTCTTGGTCCTGTCCTTCTGTGTGACTTTGCTTTGTCTGTCATTGTACCTTGTTCCTGTACTGTGTCTTGTCTGTGTTTTGCACTTATTTGAGCGCAGGGATCGCCGCTCAGTTGCTCGCCGCCATCTTGTGGCAAGTAGATAGGGCCAGTGTGGGGGGTGTTAGCTATAGGGCCCACTTGTCCTGTGTCTCTTTGTTTCCAGGGGCCCTGATATTGTTGCTGGGACCCCATAACACGTCCTGAATATTAAATTATTCAACTGGTGTCTTTTTATACAGCGAAAGTAATGCCTATAAAGATAAAGAGAGACATACCGGGAATTTTTTTTTAAAGGTATCTTCTTCATTGACTCCCAACATTTGAATGGAAATCTTAAGAACAACAAAATTATTTGTTTAGGTATAGATAAGTGGCCCTTAGCTATAGCCCTTAAAATTCTCTTCTCCATTGATTCTTCAAAATATGATCCAATTCTACTTTCTCTGCGCTAGTCTCCTCTATAGATTCAGTCCAAGAGTACAGCCTCTCCATCAAGCTCTTCTGTTTCATGAAACTCTTCTACCTCTTCTTATTGCTTTCTTTACATGAGCAACAGGATACTTGTCTAAAGACACAGTATTATTTGAGGGGGCTGTGCTCTGTATATATTTGTTGTATACTGACATACTTACCTAGAGTATATGCTTCTTGTTTTCCCTCTCTCATTTAAATCAAACAATGTATATCTGGTACATTGGTAGACCAGTCTGTACCCTGCACCCTTGCATTGGTTTGTTTGTTTGAAACTGTATCTTTTTATATGTTTTAATATACCATT
>NC_091460.1:140188702-140303702 GCF_027789765.1 Dendropsophus ebraccatus | reverse complement strand
AGTGTTTTTTGTTTAGCTGTCCATGCCTTGGTGGACCTACAGTCGGGCCAGGCTGGCTTGTGCTAAGAGCTAAACTACAATCTTCCTCAAAGTCAATTCAGTGGATGTACCACCTGAGGGGCTCATTTGATAGCATTGACTCCACACTCCTTCAGTGCCAACTATTATCTGCCATTACTACTACTGCTGTGGATGAAGTTTAGTAAAGTTATCCATTATTTTGCAGTTCCTTGAGTACTGGCGTCTTGGTTTGGCATTACTACCATCATAGGCATCTCATTTACCACCAGCCAGGAAATTGTTAAGGTGGAATGTCTTAGGGGATTGAGACTAATACCTACAATGTAGCCCCTCTACTTTGCAATCCATTGCAATCTACTACCCTATCCACCTAGAGACAACACATTATGCTTTACCAAGTTCATTTTAAGGAATTTTTACGTTTTCAATATTCATTTATTTTAAGACCATAAGCAACGCAAAATACCATACTTGTCAACTTCATCCATATCATGAATAAGACAACTGGATCTGGTTTGGGATTTTCCACTTATGCTTTGATTGAATTAAGCTGATCTCAATTAATTATTTGATGTAAAAGTCATGCTTGGCGGAATCTAATTATCAGAGATTTTATTAATATAATCAGAATTAGTGAATTTTACAAATGTCTCCTTAAATCAAGTTGCCATGTATATAATTTTCAATATGCAGATCACACATCTTATTTTATACACTACCGTTTAAAAGTTTGGGGTCACATTGAAATGCCCTTATTTTTGAAGGAAAAGCACTGTACTTTTCAATGAAGATATCTTTAAACTAGTCCTAACTTTAAACAAATCCACTCTATACATTGCTAATGTTGTAAATGACTATTCTAGCTGCAAATGTCTGGTTTTTGGTGCAATGTCTACATAGGTGTATAGAGGCCCATTTCCAGCAGCTATCACTCCAGTGTTCTAATGGTACAATGTGTTTGCTCATTGGCTCAGAAGGCTAATTGATGATTAGAAAACCCTTGTGCAATCATGGTCACACATCTGAAAACATTCTAGCTCGTTACAGAAGCTACAAAACTGACCTTCCTTTTGAGAAGATTGTGTTTCTGGAGCATCACATTTGTGGGGTCAATTAAACACTCAAAATGGCCAGAAAAAGAGAACTTTCATCTGAAACTCAACAGTCTATTCTTGTTCTTAGAAATGAAGGCTATTCAATGCCAGAAATTGCTAAGAAATTGAAGATTTCCTACAACGGTGTGTACTACTCCCTTCAGAGGACAGCACAAACAGGCTCTAACCAGAGTAGAAAAAGAAGTGGGAGGCAGTGTTGCACATCTAAGCAAGAAGATAAGCACATTAGAATCTCTAGTTTGAGAAACAGACGCCTCACAGGTCCCCAACTGGCATCTTCATTAAATAGTACCCGCAAAACACCAGTGTCAACATCTACAATGCAGAGGCGGCTGCGGGATTTTGGGCTTCAGGGCAGAGTGCAAAGAAAAAGCCATATCTGAGACTGGCCAATACAAGAAAAAGATTAAGATGGGCAAAAGAACACAGACATTGGACAGAGGAATTGAAAATTAGCAAGTTTTCAGCTCACCCTTTCTCAGCTGTTCTTATCACTGTGCAGTTCTCCTGTTGGGAGTGCGTGGAACAATAGAGCGGGCCATGCTCCGTATCCAAATGTAATCAAAAGTTGGGAATCCACAGCTCCATAAAAATTATAGATTTTATTGAAGGTACATTAAAAACTTCACACAATTAAAATTGCGCTGACGCGTTGCAGAGGCTCCCCTCCTAATCATGGCTAAGTCAGGTAATACAATGAAAGATTTTATCTTGTGAAATGTACCTCCCCCAGTCAGACACTCCCACCTCCGTGGCTAGGTGTTGGCCAGGAGACCACATGACTCACATTACAGATGGCTAGAGAGAATGCAAAAAAATGAACACCCCAAAAATTAATGTATATAAAATAAATCTGTTTTAAGGTTCATGCCCATTGGGAATCTAGTTGCTAGATTTAAAATCCAAAATGCTTCTCTTTTTCTAAGTAGATGTGTCTGGATAGCCAGTGTGAACGGGGGCTTGCGGCGGGGGTACAATGTGTAGCAAGAAGAGGAGTGACTATAGGAAATATGCTGTCCCCAAGCACACTAAAAAATAACAATGAATCTGCTTGTTTACAAACCAATTGGCTAAAAACTGTAGGTTTTTATAAGTGTGCAGCATCCAGATGTCCTATGTGCCCATATGCTAAAAAACAGGACGTGTTCACATCTTCCAACACGGGTCGTATTTTCAAAATGAAAAAAACTTTACTAACTGTGATACCACACATGTGGTATACCTAGCAGAATGTACTATGTGTAATGTCCAGTATATAGGATCAACTATTAGAAAGGCTAAAACTCGCTTTAGTGAACACCTCACTGACATCTGCACTCAGATAAACACAGGTATTAGGAAAAAGGCCATGTCAGGTCTCACAAGACACTTTCTAGAGACCCATAATGGAGAAACAGAAAGGCTAAAGGTTAGTGTTATTGAAAAGGTGAATAAACCCCGGAGGGGGGGGGGATTGGACACACCTACTTAGAAAAAGAGAAGCATTTTGGATTTTAAATCTAGCAACTAGATTCCCAATGGGCATGAACCTTAAAACAGATTTATTTTGTATACATTAATTTTTGGGGTGTTCATGTTTTTGCATTCTCTCTAGCCATCTGTAATGTGAGTCATGTGGTCTCCTGGCCAACACCTAGCCACGGAGGTGGGAGTGTCTGACTGGGGGAGGTACATTTCACAAGATAAAATCTTTCATTGTATTACCTGACTTAGCCATGATTAAGGAGGGGAGCCTCCGCAACGCGTCGGCGCAATTTTAATTGTGTGAAGTTTTTAATGTACCTTCAATAAAATCTATAATTTTTATGGAGCTGAGGATTCCCAACTTTTGATTACAATTGGACAGAGGAAGACTGGAAAAAAGTGTTGTGAACGGATGAATCCAAGTTTGAGGTGTTTGGATCACAAAGAAGAACGTTTGTGAGACGCAGAACAAATGAAAAGATGCTGGAAGAATGCCTGACGCCATCTGTTATACATGGTGGAGGTCATGTGATGGTCTGGGGTTGGTGCTGGTAAGGTGGGAGATTTGTACAGGGTAAAAGGGATTGTGAATAAGGAAGGCCATCACTCTGCAACGCCATGCCATACCCAGTGGGCAGCGCTTGATTGGAGCCAATTTCATCCTACAACAGGACAATGACCCTAAACACACCTCCAAATTGTGCAAGAACTATTTACAGCAGAAGCAGCAGCTGGTATTCTATGGGTAATGGAGTGGCCAGCACAGTCACCAGATCTGAACCCCATTGAGCTGTTGTGGGAGCAGCTGGACCGTATGGTACGCCAGAATCCAACCAATCCAACTTGTGGGAGCTGCTTCTAGAAGCGTGGGGGGCAATTTCTCCATCTTACCCCAACAGATTAATAGCTAGAATGCCAAAGGTGTGCAATGCTGGAATTGCTGCAAAAGGAGGATTCTTTGAGGAAAGCAAAGTGTGATGTAAGAACAATGTTATTTCACATACAAATCATTATTTCTAACCTTGTCAATGTCTTGACTCTATTTTCTATTCATTTCACAACGTATGGTGGTGAATAAGTGTGACTTCTCATGGAAAACACAAAATTGTTTGGGTGACCCCAAACTTATGAACAGTAGTTATATATATATATATATATATATATATGTATATATATATATATATATATATATATTTTACATATATCAGATATCGTTGATATTACTGAGTGGATAAAACATTTTTTTTCTCATTCACAACCAGCAATGTGGCTGAATACATACATACATCATGTTTGGGAAAAGCTTTTTTTTTTTTTTTTTTTTTTATCCTACATCAAACTATTGTAAATAGAATCATTTATAGATAGCTTTTCTCAAATTTCCAACCATCATAGAAATTGTATTAGCAAGAAGCTGCAGAATCCTTTATACAGCTCTTGGCTATAGTATTGTCAGAGATTTGGCATGTAGCTCCTGTTCCTCATTGTAAGATCTGTAGCTGTGTCCGTCCAGCTGTGTCAAACCAGTCACAATGTGAGTTCTGTGCAGCTCGATAAATCTGGATGTTTTGTTTACTTCTGCACTAGGTGGTAACTTTTATTTGATCTTAAGGGTACGTTCACACTTACCGCATCCGCATTTTATTTTCTGCTGCGGATCCGCAGCAGATTTCATTTAAACAACTGAACACAGCATCAAATCTGCACCACCAAATCTGCTGTGGATCTGCTGCAGATTTGCTGCGGATCCTGTAGGTGTGAACGCACCCTTAAGGGGTATACCTACCTGGGACTAGGGATGGTCTGAACCTGCCGAGGTTTGGGTTTGTATGAACCCGAACGCTTGGCAGCAGATTCCCGCTGACCCAGCGGGAGTAACGCCCTGTAAACTGGGATACAGCCTATGGCTATGGCTGTATCCCAGTTTTCCAGGTGGTCCTTCCGCTGGATCCGGCCGCTGCACGGAGCAGGCAGACAGCGGGAGTCATTACCGAGGGTTCGGGTTTGTACGAACCCGAACCGAACTCAGTTCGGACCATCCCTACCTGGGACACATGAAATATTTACATAATATGCCATAAGAGTCTTCTAGATGAGAGTCACTCCTCTGGGACCCACAATTATCATTTGATTGAGGGCTCCCCAGTCCCCTCTGGCCTGTTTACTTAAAAGGGTTATCCAGTGCTACAAAAACATGAACATTGTAGGTTCAGGTGCGGTTTGCAATTAAGCTCCATTCACTTCAATGGAACTGAGCAGCATAACCCCACCCAAGCTGGAGACAACAGTAGGGCTGTTTCTGGAAGAAAGTGGCCATGTTTTTGTAGCGCTGGATAACCCGTTTAATTCCCAAATTAAGATTAACTTGCCAGCTATGTCTGTTGGGAAACAGGCTGAAGGAGCCAGGAGATTGTGAGGGTCTGACCTCTGAAACCCCCACCAATCTCCGCGTCAGGCCCCAGGGCACTGGATTTAAAGGGGTATTCCAGGAAAAACAAACTTATCCCCTGTCCACAGGATAGAGGAAAAGTAGAAGATCGTGGGAGGTCCGACCTCTGTACCCCTCGCTTATCTCTGTATTGGACCCCAGCTTCTGTATTATGAATAGAGCCGCGGGAGCGGCACATGACTCGCGGTTCTATTCATTTCTATGGAGCCAATGGAAAGAGCCGAGTACATTGCTCTTCCGGCGTACTCGGCTCTTTCTGTTACTCTATAGGAATGGATAGAGTCAAGGGTCACATGGCTCTATTCAATACACAGAAGCCAGGGCCCAATATGGATATCGGGGTATATAGGTCCTAGAGATCTCCTATTTTTCCCCTATGCTTTAATACCTCTTTAAATACAAGTAACTTGTAACAAGTCACCTATGTAAAAGTAAAATCTCAGTATGCATGGAAAAAGCAATTACATTCATTGAACATTTTGTGCAGTTTAGTGTGAGATAGAGATGAGCAAACCGTTCCGGCTGGTATGGGATCCGGTCGGATTCAGATTTTTGGAAGTCCGCTCCGATTTTTTTTTCTTGCTTTCTAAAATGGCAGCCGCCATTTTAGAAAGCAAAAAAATTGGTAGGATGTTAGGATGTTGTGAACTTTGTATCTAGGCCTCCTCAACCCTTTTCCCAAAAGTCTGAGTCCGGTCGGATTCGGATTTTTGGAAGTCCGCTCCAATTTTTTTTTTCTTGCAGCTGCCATTTTAGAAAGCAGGAAGTGTTCCGGTGTTCCAACCAGCAGGGATGTTGCACTAGCCCACCCCCTGTGTCACGTCGGTATAGCTTTAAGAGGAGCGGCCTCCATGTTCACTACTGCTGCTCCTTTACTGGCCTCAAATGACTATTGCTGGACCTCCACTGGCCTCCAATGACTACTGCTGCTCCTTCACTGCATTTGTGACCTTTTTCCTGCATAGACCCTGTAATGGTGAATATTGAAGTCTAGAAAATAAAAAAGTGTAGAAGAATAAAATATCCGTAAGTCCGGTCGGAAGGAACTTTTGAAAAGTTTGCTCATCTCTAGTGTGAGAGTCTCCAGTTGGGTTGGCATTAGGTATTCTATTAATATTTTGAGTAAACTTTGGGATGATACTTTAACCAGTATGGTGTTTTAGTAGTCAGATTTGCAGATGATGTATCCTAATGACACCTCGCTGAGAAATTAGCATGATGTATGTAAAAAAAAAGAAATCACTTTAAATGTTTATGCACAAAACAGATGGCAATTGGAAATGTTAATGATAATGAACTTGAGTGCCAGACATTATTTTAGACCCTTTCTCTGTGATACACAGAGCGCTGTGGAAACATGTGATGCTGATGAAAAGTGAGCGATAATTAGTTTATTCAGAACGGAAATATTTCCGAGAAAGTTGAAATAAAAAATCTGGAACTATTAGAAAGGAGCTAGCTGACGATATGCAGTTAATGCAATAAGTAAAATGTAAAGGTACATGCACAATTCCACATAAAATAAAGAGCGCTAAGGAGCTCACAGTTCAGACAGAACAGTTATCAGGTAAGATGTAAGGAAGCACGGATAAAGAAAATAGCAAAGTTTTTCCTTTTAGACAGTCCCGTAAAAAAGTTATATAACAACTTAGTACAGTAAGGGCAGAATATCTGCAGTGCCAAGGAACGTACAAAATCAGACTGACAGAAGAGAAACTTTTTCTGAAGATATTAGGGAGAATAGGAAAATATTTTGTCACAATAATAAATATATGATTTTTTTTTTTTAATATATAATTACATTGCCCTAAGGGCCAGTTCACACTACAGAATCAGCGCTGAAATTCTTTGAGCGGAGAGCGGAAGCGCATGAGCCCTCCCATTCAAAAAGATAGAAGGCAGGATTTGGCGCAAAGTCTGTGCGGGGAAATTCTGCATGGAATTTCGGCACCAATTCTTTAGTGTGAACGGGCCCTAACTGCCGTAGCTGCACCTATAGATTTATTACTGAAAACTTCTGCCATCTCTTGTCTATAGTTTTGCTCTTCCCCTTCCCCGTACCTGTGTGTGATGCCGCCAGACAACACTCATCAGCAGCGGCACCGTCCTGTTTGCTACTCTGCTGCGGTCCATGCTCGCCCTGGAGCTGCTCATAGGTTTCGGCATCTTCCTCCACCTTCTGCTGCAGTGACACCCCTGGCCACTAGGGTGAGTAGCTGGCCATCTGCTCTGGATCTATAGAGGCAGCTTATCTCCACCTGCTGTTGCCGTCTGCCAATCCGTCTTCTGCAGAACTAATTCTGAGCTAAGGTATGTGTCTGCTGGTTCTTCTGTATTCCTGTGTATCTTAACCCGTGCCTGTTTTTTGGTTTATGCTTCCTGCCTGACCCTTGTCTGTACTGCTTGCCTGCCCTGTTGCCAACCCTTTGCTTGTCTGACTATGATTCCTGTCTCATCCCTGGTACTACGCTGACTTTCCTGTTGACAACCATGTTTGCTGACCAGTATCTCAGTCAGTTCCACAGTGCATAGCACCAAGTCTTTTCATATTTGGTGGTGCCCACCTACCCTCTCTTCTCTAATGCTAAGTCTCTCCTGTTCTTGGGAACCAGCTGCTGCTTGTCGAGTGATCCATATCGCCAGGATTGCATAATTAAGGGAGCTCCACCTCCCGAAACGTCGCAGCAGGGGAAGGAGCGGCAGCTACTCCAGTGTCTGAACACACAGCTATGGTCAATGCAGGACTGTATGATGAAAAGATTGCCAAGAAATAAAAGTCTATGGTGAAGACGACTAAACCTGATTGTATAGTCATTGTAGAAGCTCACATAAGAAGTTGTTTTGTTGAGATCAGTATAATCTATGGAAGTGATTACATACCGATGCAAAGACACATCGGTGATACTGATTACCACATTGTGGTTTGACTGTTTGCCAGCTATTGAAAGCTGTGAACGATGTCGGCTGATCGTTGCACTCTATTCCACGGGACGAATATCGTTCGTATCGGCCGATATCGGCCGAATACGAACGATATTGCTCCTCTAAACGACCCGTGGAATAGGGCCTTTACTGAGAGACAATGTAATCTTTTATCACTGAGACCTCTTCCACCTCCGAGCACCTCAGCCATATTTCACCAGAGGGGCTTACCTAAGTTTCTAGGAACATTTGGTCTTTCTTCTGTCACTCTTCTGGATTGGCAGACTTGACCTCTACCGTTTGAAGATACTCCAAAGCATTCCACAACTTGAACACCAGGGGTGCTGAGGAACACCAGAAGAGGGCCTCTGAATTGCTTTCCTCCACAAATGGTACTTGATTTTCCTGCTTGAGATGGGTATTTCTTCTACTATTCCTAAGACTTATTTTTCTTGAGATATTTGATATGAGATATCTTGAGTGTTCTGTGGCCTGAAAGAGTTCTGTACTTTAGTGGTAGTTTCCTTCTGTTCTCTTTTGTCTGCCTTTTGTCAAAATATAGGGTTGACCATTTTCCATGTATGTAACATTTTCTTACTGGTGGAGATGGGGAAGGTGGGTAGGATGTTAGGATATTGTGAACTTTTTATCTAGGCCTTCTCAACCCTTTAGGATTAGTTCAAGCTAGTGGACTTTGATGCATTATATTAGAGGGAGACCTTGACATGCTTATGGACCTCAGATGTGACTCCAGTTGCATTTTTTTTTTCTCCTTCCACTCCCTTGTAGATGAATCACCTACAGCAGTTATGAATAATATCCTTTGGTCCTACTATGCTCCAGTCTGTGGATCACTCCACTTGGGAGTCATAGAAAACATGGATACCGCCTAAAGCTCAAAACTTTTACATGAATAGACCCGTGCTGCAGCCTTTTTTTTTTTAACCACCACTCAGTTCCCACGCACTTCACCAGTTTATTCCCCAACATCAGCCGTCATGATGGCCTCCAGTGTGACAATCTTCCCTCTGTAGGGGGGGTGGGGGGCAGGTCTGTTCAAAAAAAGAACCACAACACCAGTATCACCACACCAGTCTATTCATGAAAAAAAAAAAAAAAAACTAGCGATGTACCTAGTGGCTAATTTACAAGTTACCATGAGATGCAATATTTTTTTCAGAATAACAAGATGGTTTAGAAATATTTTTCAAATAGTATGCCTGTGGATTAGTTCCCCTTCATCCAACTGTAATCCCTTATACTGCCTTTAGAATATGAGAATTGTGCCAGCTGCAATTCAACAAGGCCTAGAACTCAGACAGCGAACGGCATAAATATTTCAGTATTTATTCACTTTGTGTTTAGAGATCTGAATGGTTAATTATCTCATAAGAAGCAATTCACTCCGGATGCATAGTTTCATAATTTCTGGTTAAAAATATTTTTTACTGCAACGTAAAGGAAGAAACTTGCACTAATTCCCTTCTATGGGTAGATTGTGGAGGAAGTAGTCTATATAGTATATAACAACGAAGGATCATGCACTATACGATTGTTAATAAATATTAAAATAAAAATGAGATCAAAAGATAAATTAAACTCTAATATCACCTATCAAATTATTAAAAAACTGTTTCATTTGATATAGAGCCAAGAGAAGACTGGCCATTTGTGCATCTAGCCACACTGTAGTTATGATAATTGAGACCAGCTGTTATACTGTTTAGTTACTGGACTGGATCCAAGATAACAGCAAAGCGATACCACTCAAAGGAGTCGGACTGCAAGCAGAAGTGCCGATACAGACATAGCCTTCCAGCTAGTACTTAAACAACAGTTTGCTTTGGGCCTTGAGTCAAGATCTGTCTGGGGGGGTGTCATTTGCTTGAATTAACCATTTGTATTCTACAATTTGATGTCAGCTAAGATCACATATAGCTAAGGGAAGGAAACACCTTTGTTTTTCTAAATTAGATTTTGTTCTTATGCATTTTTCCAAAAATAACAAAAATAACTAGGTAATTATGGATTTATTAACCCCTTGACATCCCTGGATCACATTATGAGGATGCTGGTGGACTGACATAGAACTTCTTTTAAAAGAAAAATCGATGTCCATCATTTTGAGTTCAAAATGACGTCCGTCAATTCACTGTTTGGCTGCCCGTCAGTGCAGGAAAGGCTGTTGGCACATTATTTTAATTTAGGTGGACTAATTGGCCTAAAGAACAACTAAAGAATAAGGTCCGGTGTTTGCAAAAAATTTCCAAAACTATTTGTCATGATCATTATTTTGAGGTCTGTGCAGACAACGTCCATTATTTTATAAACTGTGTGCATAGGACGTCCATCATTCTATTAACTGCAATGCATTTCATTAAAATCAATTAAATTGTGGCCAAATCGGACGTCTTTTTAAATAGAAAAAGCGGATGCCTTTTCTTTTTATTTTTTTTAACGTAGTGTGAACATAGTGTTACTGTCAAGTCTAAAAATGTTTGATATGTTATGCAAGCATATTAAAAGTTTGGATTGGTCGGGGTCTGTGACACTTGATTTTTTTTTACATCATGTGGACATAGCTAATTTGTTAGTTTCTTTGGTGTTCTTCTGTTTGTGTCCACACTCCAAAATAAAATCATAGCGTAAAGCGAACAAAACTTTTTTGTGCTTCCAGCAGAGGCAGGAATATAAATAAACTAACAAATAAATAAATATTAATTATACTTAGGCTGGGTTCACACTACATTTTTGCAATCAGTTTTTTTTCCAAAAATGGATGAAAACTGTAACTGTGACTGTGTGCAGCCGTTTTGATCCGTTTTGTGTTCGCAAAAAAAAAAAAAAATCTGTTTTCTTTTTTTTTTTTATAATGGAAGCCAATAGAAAAACGGATGCAAACAGTGTTGTTGTTTTTTTTTTTTTTGCAAAAGACAGATTGCAAAAGCGTAGTGTGAACCCAGCCTTACCTACCCTTATCGTTCCTGATGGTTCCTGGTCCCAACTTAACAGTATGTCCTGCATTCAACTCCCCAATAAGGAGGCGAATGATCACTATAACAAGTGACTTAGAAATATTACCCTGTCAAAAAAAAAGCAAGAAGCTCCGAAGCTCCTTTGGAAAGGTGAGGGGGAATTGTGGTGGGTGAGTGTGTCATCCCTGGTTGTCTTTGGGAAAATTGGGTCTAGTGTGTGCGTCAGGAAATTATCTTGTGAGCTCCACTAGTGATAGGAACAAATGAAAATGTTGACAACCTCTGAATGGCGTTGGAAATATGTGTGGAGGTTTGTGTTTCATCTTAGTGCATACATTGCATGGAGGAAGATAAATTCAATGATTTTTTTTTTTTTTAAGTCATTTAAGGGATGTGAACTTTAATTTGTTTTAAAATTTCCAAATTGTTATGACATCAGTTTGTAAATAAGAATTTCCTCTGTTTAGGCATATTTTTATTGACTTTATTGGTTCAATAACAAGTGTCGGTGACTAACATTATAAAATGCCAGCTCCAAATGTCAACTTCATCATGCCTTTAGGACTAACATAATCCTAATTTTTGCTTAGTTTCTATGAGGTTAAAGTTTAGACTATAATACTTTACTTAGATTTATTTAAGAATTATGAAGTTATTATGTTTTTTAACCTTTGTTATACCGTAAAGAACCATTGGGACTGTTTGTTGCAACAATCTTAGAACAAATGACAACATAGCAATACAAAGTAAAATTATTAAAGGTTTTTTTTTTCTTTTTTTTTATTTCCCAATTTTATTGTATATATTCAAAAGTTGTCCTATTGAGGGTTTGTTCACATCACGATTTGGACATCCTAGGCACGTGTCAGTCAGAAAACTATAGTGGGAATTTATCATTGAAGGTGTAAATGCATTTGTGTATCTATGAGGTCTTTGCATGTATGTACGCCCACGCCATGCCCCAAATTTATCAAAAAGGCACAGAGACCATCATAAATAAGTCTACTGAGAAACTGGTGACTGTTATTGTTCTACCAAGCTAAATAAAAACATAACCATTTAAGTGTGGTCTGGACTGGAGTGGATTGGCGTCAGCGTTAGTTACTTTTGTGACATAGTGACTAACAAAACTCGCTATAAAATAAATGTGCTGTGAGGTCGAAAGACAATTTTAACTACACATATGAGTGTCGCTTAAACAACAGACATGAGGAGAGGTAACCTGTGAAGAGTTGCAAATTTTTGAGAAATTAAGCAATTGCACAAAAATTTGCAACAATTTTACACCAGTCCACAGAGGGACAGCAATGATAAATGATAAATTCCCCCCTGTATCTTTGAACATCTATACTAATATATACAGTGCAAACCAAAAGTTTGGACACACCTTCTCATCCAAAAGAGGTTTTCATTTGTACAAATATTAAAAAAAAAAAAGTTTTTTCTATTCTCTTGTTTTTTTTTATGATTCCATTTTACTAAATTAAAACGGCCTTGGCATAGATGTAGACAAAAAGTAATATAATGTAAATTAAGGATATTTCAAAGTAATGAAATGGCTTTATTAGCGAGGGACTTTTCTGCTTCATATTTGCCTGAAATACTTTTATTTACTTTTTTTTATTTCAAATATTATCATAATTATAATTCTAGGCATTATCAAAGGAAATCCTTCCTTCTACATGGCAGGGCTTTTGAGTGGACTATCATGAAAGAATATCTGTATTGTACATACATTTTAATAAAATTATGTTATCTTGGTAAAGTTTTTACCTCCAAATAATACATCCATAGATGTAAGATAGAGATAAGATACAAATAGAATATTACCCTGTACCTTTGGTCGCTGGTACTTACTGCTTGGCACCACTACATTGATATCTGGAGTGCTGCATTTACTTTGTTGAATCTATATATATATATATATATATATATATATATATATATATATATATCTTTATACCTGGTCTTGGTTTTGCCTGTATTGTTGATAATCACAGGCTCGGTTTTTAACCAAGCAATTGAAGCCAGAAAGAAGTGAGCACAGGGGCGCAGCAAGAACTGGGGTTTACATAGCTGGGCTTTTGTGTCCAGCAGGAACACCCCCTGGGCTTTGTAGCTCATATTCTAATAAAAAAAGACAGCTATCACAGTGCTGGAGGCTCAGTCTGTAAAAGCATGGTATGCATGAAATCAGACTAAGAAGCCTTATGCAACAATGCACTTAGTTTAATCACCTAAAACCCAGTGTCACAACCACTTTAGGTAGCCATAGAAATACAAACAGAGTTAGAATATTTTAACTTGTTCCAATCTGGTATGGATACAAATTCCCTGAGGCAAAATATTTTCCTCTTTCCCAACATCCTAATAAAACATAAAACTATATTCACTGTTTTTAATTATAAAGTATTTCACCCCACTGGACAATTTAAATCATCTAAACCAATCTGTCCCGAATACATATGTAATGCATCTGTTCTGTATGAAAAATACAGTAGACAGATGCAAGAATGGAGAATGGTCTTTACAAATTGTTACCTATGCACATTATTAAACACAACTGTGAGTGTGTGTGTGTGTGTGTGTGTGTGTGTGTGTGTGTATAGTTATATGTTCAATTATAACTGTCAGTGAAATATTATATTGAAATTATACTGACTACACCCAAAATCTTCTTTTCCCTTCTCAAGTCTGAAGTTTAAACTTTTAAATTCAGTAAAAAAAAAAAAAAAAAAAAGATATTGTCTGAACATAGATGCCATTTACAGTGTATAAAGCGAGCTCAGGAAGGGAGACCATTCTATACATGTTGCCTCCAGGCTACTATCTGCAGCTGGGGGGCGCCGCTAATACCAGGCACTGATTGATCCTCCTTGTCGGGTATTTAACTATGTAAATGCCACAGAATAATGGATCAATGCAGTACATATAGTACTGCATTGATCCCTATGAGCAATTATAGTCCCCTAAAGGGAGTTAAAAAAAAAACTAGAAATAAAAAAATGTTTTTCAGTATATACATAAATCTATCCAACATTAAAAGTTTATATCACCCCCGTTTCCTATTTTTTAAATAAGAAATATAGAGAAAAATATTGCGGGCGTAATTGCCCCACACCATGCTGTGGTATGAACTAAACAAAATCCTTTGTTTAATTGCACTGCAGCAAGTTTATTATTTGGAAATTTGTGATTGTTTTACCACTAGGTATAGGGGTGGCATCCACTGTGACTTTGAAACAAAATTTGCATCCCTTGTATTAGTAATAGTATTGAGGGGTGTATTCAGTCCAAGTGCCTAGGGTAGCACGAGTTGAAAAAAGAGCCCCGACTATTCATAATATTATTGCTAGACATAGCTTTACAAGGTGTCTTTAAATATGCTTTTACCTTCTTTGATCCATAAACATAAAATGAGCATTTTTATAGCCACCAAACCTTCCCCAAGATCCAAATATGACTGTTTTAAATTCCTTCCGAAACCCTTTTCCATTATTTTCCTGTGTCAATTCCTTCATCTATACAGACCTTTCTTGAAGTGGAAATTGTAATAGGGAAAGATTACTTTTATGAAATTGCTTTTCTTACACCCTATGGATTAGTAAAGGCCAAACATATTTCTTATTACACTAGCGATAATGCTAAAACTCACATTGGCACAAACATTTTATCTTTGACTTTTAATGTTTGATACTCTTGAAAAGAATATTTCAGGGCTAGACTGAAAAGTTCCTATAAACTGTTCTACAAAAATAATTTCATCAATCAGTAGGCTTTAGGAAGGCCCTGTGCCTTTCTATAAATCCGTTTTGGATAAGAACTTTTTCAATTTGAGAGGTTGCCAATGTTAGCAAAGAGGATGTGCTTCTCTTCTAGAAACAGTACAGTGTCTATCCAGCTAACTTTTAGTATTGCTGTTTAGATCCATTGGCATAAGTGGGGCAAAGCTGCTACACCTGTTACAGCCTATGTACAGATATGGCAGTTTCTAGTCCTGGACTAGTCAAGGATGATAATGATGATGATGATGATGACGATAGCAGTAGCAGCCTTAAAGGGTTATTCCACTCAAACATAACTTTTGATATGTTGTTGCTCATTGTGAGACTAACAATTCCTTCCATACTTGTTATTATTTATTCAGCTTCCTTCCCCCAGTTCTGAGCTGCTGCTTTCTGCTGAAAGCACAAAAGTCTGTGTGTGAGCTTTTTTCTCTGTCTCCCCTTTCTCCCCCCTCCCTTTTGAGACAGATGATGTAAACAAGTCCTTAACTGGTTTTATCTGTAACATTGTAGCTTCTTTGTAATGCTGGGAGGGCTATTCTGAGGTCAAGCTACTGATGAACTCACTGTGATTAATCCTCCTGACAATAATATTATATTTTACTATAATGTAGATGTGAGATATCAGAGACATTAACATACGCTCTCCACCAGCTTTTCTGAAACATCCTGTGATGCATCGTTTCCGTCGGAAATGAAAGCTCAGTATAAACTCTATACTGACCATACTGAGCTTCCATTTCTGTCGGAAAAAGTGCATCACTGGATTTTTTTTTTAAATACTGGCAGAGTGGGTGGCCTAGGACCCAGCAGCGGCGGCAGAATGGGACAGGTAAGTTTCCAGCAGACCCTGCAACATGGTAAATTATAATATCCTGGACAACCCCTTTAAGTGAGGCAACATTAGAAATATTGTTTGTCATGTGCTTGCCTGTCGCTTTCTTGCAGCTGATTATGGATGACATCACAGAGGGAGTATACAGCAGGTAAGTCTTATAATCAGCTATAGTCACTTACCTTTATTATATTAAAATTAGGAAGCTCCCGGACCTTTATTATTCATATGTTTAAATCGGTATTGAGATGAGCCATCTTGCAGCTACATATACATATATTAAAATTTAACATCTGCATTATTTTTTATTTTTTTGCATTGATTATTTAATAATGTATATGGTATAATTTCCATTTCAAGCAGCATTGCTGGCAGTTGGCATCCTACTGGTGGATATAAATGTTCCTCTGTGGTATATCAATATCCATAAGGTTACACAACATCTGTCATCTCCCGCAGCACTCAATTTCATTCTATTAAAGAAGAATTCTAAATTAACCTTGATGTTCTTAATTTCAGTCCTTTTAGTGACATATACTTTACCTATCCCTATAGTCCCATTGTTTGATGAAATAGCAAAAAGTTGCTAAAATGTGTTTCATCTTCCAGTTTTGGTTCCCAAAGCAACATAGGTCTAACAAATTCATTTCTTGGCATTTTTGTTCACATGCAAAGGGAAATGCAGCATTTCTTAGAAGTGTCTGACAACAAAGATGGTAAATGTCAAAGGCAATTAAGCGCAGTTGCAGAAAAATAGCAGCTGAAGATAAAAAGAATACAAGCTGTCAAGGTCTTTACCGTTCCGGTGGGACACTTCTGATCATATAAGATTAATACTGCCAATAGAAAAATGGATCCTATTTTTAAGCGACAATTATATATGTTTATATCTCTATAGTCATTAAATGTTAGAAATAGTTTCGATTTGCAAAGACGCGCTTCATCCACTTATTCTTTTTCTGTTTGCTGTTGCACTTTCATATCGGCACAAAGTAACCTTAATAGATTTAAGTAGCCCATTGTCTTCATTTACCAACTATTTATTAAGAGATTTTTTTTTCCAGTGGTAGAGATGGTGTCTTACACCGAAGCTGTTTTTGAAAAAGTAAGCAACTAGCAAAAAAGAAAAAAAAAAATACAAAAAGAAAAAAAAAAATTATAATTGGCAAACTATTTCATTGACCCAAGACAGAAAAAAACAATGTGCTATCCCATCTGCTTCCCATTTTATAGACACTGTAATACAACAAAAGTTCTAAAAAGTTAGAATGAGATGACCTAGGTCAGTTACTGTAGAAGTGTTCTGCAATCATTGAATATAAATGATAGAAACCTTCTCCATGGTGATCCGTGTTTCAAAAAGGGTAACGTTAAAAGCCATGGGTACCTTAGAGTAACAGAAAGATCATCAAAATGCACACACTGACCTTCATGGAATAATTAAATGCAGGCATCCATTATGTTAGCAATCTTTCTTACTTACACAATACAATACTCAAATAATGCCCAGAAGGTCACTTCCATTTCACATCTTTTTCTCCTCTTTTTGCACTGTACAATTATGAGGATTTCTAGACCTGTATAAAATCCCTGCTAAGCGAGCACTGTGCCTCATCTCTTTTGTTGCCTGAAATAAGAGGTTACTGACAGTAAAGATTAGCTAGATTATTATACCTTGTGCCATGGCAACTATGGGATTATGCTTTACATTATGGAGAAGTAGTGTTACATATTAAGGGAGAAAGCGAAATGTCATTTTTGTTTTCTTGGCGGATTGAAATATGAATATTTATGTTGAAATGTTGTATGTTGCCGTTGACTGCACATGAATGGAGTGATATTTACAATCTTTGGACAAAAATCTGCAAAAGTAAAATGTTGGGTTTGCTAAAATGATGACCCCAATTTACTCTTCTTTACTTTAACATTTTACCATTGTGCACCTGAGAGTTGTTTAGATGCCAGTTTGTTGCTGGAAATTGTAGATGGAGATTTTTAGCTGAGGAGGTTTAACAACTGATATACTACACATAGAAACGTAAAAGATTGTTGCCAGATTGTTGCCTGCTCTGAGACATCTTTTCTTACATACCTCCATCGACAAAAAATGACTATGGCTATTGTCGGATTGTTGCAAAACTTGGCATGCAGTTTAAGACAAATATGTAAATTATTACAATTGGGGTATAACCACTGGGTCTTGCCACAGGAGAGGGCTTCCATTGCTGCCATGTAAAGAGCCTCTGAAAGGCTACTTTTGGGTAGTGTACCTCTTGGTGGGAGATTGTTGTCTGTTAAGGCCTTTTTACACAGGGCCCTTTTTCCTAGGGGAGCTCACTTATCTGATAATCGGCCTGTGTAAAAATGCAAAGGACTAGTCGAGTGAGCAAACACCAACTTGTCGACTGATTTGATCTTGTTTATTTTTTATTCTTTAACAAACACTTAGGGGGACATGTATCAAGCAGTGTACCTTGTGCTCCTTAGTATTTTTTGGCGTAAGTGTGATGTGCACAGCCCTTCGTCAGATTTACTAAACAGTGTAGCTCGGTGTATGTGTGAATATGACAGCTTACTCCAGTTTTTTGCCTTCTTGACATTTGTGGGCGTGGTTATCCATAAGAATATTCTCAGCCGGGATTTATCATGTGAGAATTTTTAAATTTTCACATTTTCGTTCGCATCTGTACTCCAGTCCCAGGGTAGCGGAACTTTTTTAACCAGGGTCAATTCATGAATACCTGCAGTAAAATGCACAGCGCCAGGGAAGCTATAGCAGGTGATTTATGAACCAACATGTGCATGTTCATAAATACCTTACTAGGCTGCAAACATATAAGCCAGTGCACAGTGCTAAAAATATTCGCAAAAAAAGGTGCAAATGATAAATGTGCCCCTTAGTGACTGCCGAGATGACTTTTTATGGTGGTCACTACTAGGCCTTATTCTGACCCCATCATCTTTCTACAGTGAGGTCCAAATAAGTGTTCGCAGCACTCCAGTGCCGCCATCGCAGAAGATCAGCTGTCAATAGACGGGTAGTTTTAACCCGTTATATGCCTCTGTTTAATCATGATAGTGGCATGTAACGGGTTCCGGGTTAAGCAAGCAACTATACTCACCTGATCGGAAGTCCCGTGGTGATTGCCTTTCAGCATAATGCTGACATATACATTATACTGCAATAGAGTGGAAGTGCAGTGTATTGTAAAAGTGATTAGGAGATCACTGGTTAATGTGCAATTGTGTAAAAGTATGCAAAAGAACCTAACAAAAATCCTCCTAATCCTTCCCTCAATAATAAAAATGCACTGTATTCCCCATATATAATAAACTGTTACACAAAACACTTAAAGGGCTGCGGCTGGTACATATTGCAAGCTGCACAGTAGCTCCATACTATGATTCTGGAAGCCATATCAGTACAATAATGCTGATTCCTTTTTAAAAAAAACTTTACATGTTTGGTATCATCACGTCTGTAATGACTCAAGTTGTAAAGCTGTATTGTTATTTATACTGCATGATGCATGATACTGTACATCTCTTTACAATTTTTTTTATTTTCTTTTTTTTTTTTTTTCAGGAAGATAGTTGCTATTGTGCCAAAGTGATAATAGTTAAAAAAAAAAAAAAAAAAACCTATACAGATTTAGTATCGCTGTAACCATACTGACCCATTGAATACATTTATTATGTTTTTTTTATTGTACAATAAATAGCGTATGTTTAATATTAAAAAAAAAAAAGTTTTCACATTTTTAAGATATTTTGATTTTTTTTTCACAAAAAACACACATGGGTAACCAATGTATGCCACTAACATAAAGTACCATATGTCACAAAAAAATCTTAGAATCACTAGCATATGTTAAAGCATCATGGAGCTATAGCCACATAAAGTAAGACCGGTCAGATTTTGAAAAAAATAGCTTGGTCCTTAAAGTCCAAACTACAGCATGAAGAGTGAGAGAGCAGCAGGGCCAAAATAACAGCAGGGAGAACAAATTCTTTAGTACAATAACAAGATGAACAGGGGAAAACATTGCAGCAAATTAAAATGATTTGATATTTTGTGTGGCAGAAAAGATAATTTTCAGTCTCACATTCCTCTGTGTAAACAGGACTGGATCCAGCTTTACCAGGCACCTAGAGAGGAGCAGCACAGAGTTCAAATGCAGCCGACTGACAAGCCAACCGCTGAGCCTAACGAATTGCTTCGCTAGTACTGTAAATTTGCTCATCCCTAATTGTAGATGCTACAGTAACTCCCTCAGGTGCACACAAATGGCATTACTGTGTTTTCCCCACTGTGACTACTGCCTTTAGCTTTATGCACAGCTGAGGGAAATACAAGGTTAACAAGGTTTTGCACCATGTGTTATTTTCTAACCACTTACAGGTGCAGTTGCCCTCGCTCTTATGCAGGGGCGTAACTAGAAATGGCTGGGCCCCATAGCAAACTTTTGATTGCCCCCCCCCCCGACTGACCATTAAACGGTCAAGTGAAGTCATAACTACATAACTGCTAGCTCTGGTCAGGAGTGCTTGCAGTTAATGGGACATTTGCAAAACCCAGGAGACCAGCAGGGCCACCCGGTGCTGCAAATGATGACGGCTCAGGGGGCCCAGTGTATTGCAGAGCAGGCCATGGGGCCACCTGATGTGGCGGGCCCCATAGCAGCCGCTATGGCTGCTATAGTGGTAGTTACGCCCCTGCTCTTATGCTATTTTAACCTCTCTTTCTTCACACACTCACAGCTCCCACCACTCACAGGAGGGTTTAGTTAGCCCCTGTAGTAGGAGTTAGTTCTTGGTGGGACAAAGTAGTAGTCAGTCTTGGCCTAGTTCTCAGAGTGAGTGAATGTGTAAGGAACAGCTCTGCCACAGCGATTCTTTAGTGAGACTTCAGACAGCTACAGTATGTAGTGCTAAGCTAGCACCAGGGGAGAGAAGCCAAACAGGGATTCACCTTGCCCACTCCAGGAACCTCTCTAAAACGTGCACGGCAATTGTCTGAAGCTATAGGAACTAAGGGCCCTATTACACCAACAGATTATCTGACAGATTTTTTTTTAAGCCAAAGCCAGGAGTGGATTTGAAAAGGGGAGAAATATCAGTCTTTCCTTTATTACCTGTTCTCTGTTTATAGTCCATTCCTGGCTTTGGCTCAAAAAAATCTGTCAGATAATCTGTTGTTGTAATAGGGCCCTAACCCCAGTGGGACAAAGCTATGGAATGTCTACGCTGCGCAGTGCAGGACAACTGAGAAACCTTGAAGCAGGCGAAGAGGAAGATAGAGGCGCCATAGGGTAATAACATCAATACTCGGGTGGGAAGGGGGAGCACATATGGTTATGTTAACCTTTTTGTGTTGTACAAAGAGTACAACACCTAGTAGCGCTTATCAACGAAGACAGACGGAGTAACCGCAGCAGCCAGTCCCAAAGTTTGCTGTCGAGGATCCTGAGCCACGAGATCCCGATGCCAGAGAATGGAGATGTGTCACAGCCTCCGAGTTATGCCGGGCTAGAGTAGAAGGACCTTGTTCGGCGCTGAACGGTACTTAGTTCAAACAGGTATATTGAAGAGATGATTTATTGTCTCAGAAACAACGCGTTTCGAGGTGTAGTACCTCTTTATCAAGTTAAAAGATACATATCACTTGTCTCTTTTAACTTGATAAAGAGGTACTACACCTCGAAACGCGTTGTTTCTGAGACAATAAATCATCTCTTCAATATACCTGTTTGAACTAAGTACTGTTCAGCGCCGAACAAGGTCCTTCTACTCTAGCCCGGCATAACTCTGAGGCTGTGACACATCTCCAACTAAGAAACCTTGGGAGTCTGCCTCGCCCAGGAAACAAAGTACTGGGTACCCACCTAGGATGGGTAGCCCACAACTAGGGGGCATAAACGGTCAGGGACTAGCAAGTCATCTGTGAGTACGAGTAGTCTCTTTCAACTGTTTTATTTGTTCAAACTGTTCCAGCAGAGCACAGTACTACATTAGGCAGGGCTCCTCTGGCAACTCCTCTCCCTCTCTCTACTGCAAAGCGCCTACTACTTTAAGCACCTACTCTCTACCTCAACTGTGAGCACCTAAGTTATTGCTAACTGTAATGATTGTATTACACTGAACTGTACCCAGTTTCATTTACTTGTATTGCACTAAAGCTACATCCAGTAAACTATTCTATTTTTGCCAATGCACTAGACTCTGGCTTCCTCTTTGTGCACCTGCACCTACAAACACCTGTACACTTGGGTTACCTCCTCCTTAATTGTGGTGCTGCCATGCCAACTGTCCGGGATGGGTCCATCACTACTCTAGGCTACCGCGACAAGTGCCCAAGTGACCCTAGACCTACTCAGCTACCACACCATTGTACCAGCTGACCTGGCAGAGGAAGACTAACACCAACTCCCCGCGCAACGGCACGGACAGCCTCACCACACTTTCATAAAGATGATCATCTGGGGGGCTGGTAATCTAATATTAATGGCTCCTCCAATGGATAGATAATATTTTTTTACAGGCTGGATAAGGCTGGGATTGCACTGCATTTTTGCAGTCCGTTTAATGTATGTGTTTTATAAAAAAAAAAAAAAAAAACTGTGGATACAAAAACAGGTATAATTGTGTGTAATCCCTTTGGATTCATTTTTCCTTTGACTTCCTTTATAAAAAAAGCATAAAAATGTATGCATTTTATTTCTTAGTGCACACAAAAAAAATGGTTGACCATGTTTTTGTTTATGTTAGAAGTAACCATTTAAAAATCGATTCATTAAACAGACAGCAAAAACTCAGTGTGAACCCAGTCTAACCCTTCTAAGGGTTACACGATACACAAAGTCAGGTGCTCAGGTGGTTTGTATTGAGCAATTCCTTAAGATTTGTTCATCTCTGGTGATTGCATTACATCTATGGCACATGTGCATGCATCCTGTACTTTAATCTCTCAAAACCTTTCTAATAAACTTTATTGGTTATTGAAATTTATGGCAGATGTTGAGTTAGAACATTTCTGTGACCAACAACATTTTATCACCCATGCCACCTGGCAAACAAATCCAAACGGGTTGATGCAAGGACGGTGAAAGGTTCTCTCCAAAAAAAATAAAAATAAAAATGTGTGTATATATATTTTTTTTTCTTTTTTTCCCCCTGCTGTGATGTAATATTGGAGCCATTGCCAAGAGAGAGAGAAAAAAATCCTATAAATAATACCACCTATATGTGTACTTGATAGCACATACCAGTGAGAATATTACATTTTCCCAGATCTGCTTTGCTGTGTGAATTCAATTTGCAGAGATTTATAAAATGAAATATATCAATTTTGCCATTGCAAAACTTCAAAGCTAAATGTGATTTCTCTGTAGCAAATATCTTCATACCCACATGTTTCTATTCTCCACATAATCCTTTAGCATACAGTATATGTTAATGAGACTTCAGAAGAACAACCACTCCCTGCTGACTCTACCTAGTTACAAATGTGCTTGTGCCAAAAATGCTTTATTTTTAAGCATTACCAACATTGTTTTTCTGGAAACCTATGATTATGGTAAGGTAGGAGGAAGGACCTTTCAGCATGTCTTTAATTTTTCCTGCTATATGTGGGTAGGCATAACTGAAATGACTTTTGCTATTCTTGTCACACCTACAATTGTAGCAGGATTTACTAAAAGTGAACCTTGTTTCATGGAGAGAAAAAAAAAAGGAGGATTATGGAAAAAGCTACTGATCCCTTCTTCGGGGAATGTATAAGGGTCCTCTAGAGAAACAGTATTAACAGAATGTCATTAAGAGATGTGCATGTATCCGGCAAGATAAATTCTACAGCTAAGTTGGATTTTGAAATATCAGACAGCTGAATAAACTGCAGGTGGAAAAGTAAAAATAAAGAATTGATATTTTTCTCCCTACAGGATCACTTCTAACAAGACGAGGAGGGAAGCCAAGCGACAGATACATGGAGTGAATAGAAAAGATATGCACGGTTAATCATTACAAATGGTGACTAAAGGGATGCATGGAATATACTGTATATGTTCTAATGTAAGTTTATACTGTAGATGTTTTGTGCTGCTTGTTGCTTGCTGTAAGGCTATGTTCCCACTTGTGTTGTGGCTCCTGGTTAAAATGGAAGTTCCAACGTCAGGGCAGGATGAGGTATGTGGTTTCTGTCATGTTTAGTCATGAAGAGCTATTCTCTAGTACGGTCACTAGTACAGCAGTGTGAACAGAGTCTTACTGAATATTTTTTTAAACCACACAGTTTTATTCTTTCCTAAACAGGTTTTATTTGGCAAAATGTCTTTTAAAAAATTACCTCAACTAATGAAGCAGGCGCCGTATGCCGGGGGAGCTATGCGGTGTTGTGGCAGCTAGGTGGGTGTAGGGTCACTTGGGCACTTGTCATGGTGGCCAGAAGAGGCATTGGAACCCACCCCTGGACAAATGGGCACTGTGCTTGAGGTGGAACGGTTAACCCAAGTGTGAGGTGCGATGCCTCAAAAATGTCCAAGGTTTAACCAGAATAATAGTTTACTGTAGATCTTCAGTGCAATACAAGATAATACTGGTGGAAACTTAAACAACAGGTGCAGGTGACAGAGTAAGAGAAAGGTAGAAGTTGAGGTTGCTTGAGAAGACTGTCTTGGGGGTCTTATCTAAGTAGTACAGTACTCTGCCGGCATGAGCTTGTAGTAAAAGAGTATAGAAGAGTAGAATATCCGTACTCGTTGTTCTGCCCAACTGGTTCAGCAAGTGAATATGAGCCCCAGGCCTTTACAACTGGGTGTAGCAGACTTTCCGAGGCTTCCCAGAAGAGCCGTGCGTTAGTCAGTAGGATACATCAGCTTCAGCTATTTGTCCTACTGGGAATCAGTACCTAGTTTTGGTTACTGAGAATATAGGAGAGGGATCCTCTCCTGAGTGTTTAGCACTGCATACTGGAACAGGTTACTTGCTTTAGAAAATCAGTAAGGTTGCTGGTCCCTGACATGGGTCTGGCCTAAGCCATGCCCAGCTTCACTGCAGCAGGAACACTCTTTCTGGCTCTGGCTCTTTCTCATACACTGACACATTAGAGACTCCCCCCACCAGGAATTGACCTCCCTTTTATAGGGAAAACTAAGCTTCCTTGTGATTCATAGGGTTGTAGGAGACAAGAGAGATGGAAAAACACCTGCACCTGTGATAGGAGAACGTCAACATGTGATATAAAACAGTTAACCCATGGCTTTCCTTCAGCTGTGCTTTGGACAATACAGACAATTAATAAGACAGTGACACTAGGTGGGGAAAATACATATCACATCTCCTTCATCCCCTTTAGTGGAATACCTGACAGAGGCACTTTACCCAGGTTATATAAATCTTAGTGGACCGCCTGTACCGAGATACTACACAGAGAGCTCTGAGATCCAGTCCGCAGGACACGGTCCCTAAGGACAGATTGCGGAGATCATGAGAATGCCCCCTTAATGTGTGATGTCATTGATACTTCTATGGCCTCTGTGATTATTTTTATGTTGAACAGTTTGTTAGGTAATACTAGTTTGTTTATTGGATTCAATTCCAGGATGGTGCAGTACAGTAATGGTAATATAATATGTAATGTTAGAGGTCATGGTGTATCGGAATTATTTGGGCCTTGAATAGTGATATCATTGGTAGAGCTGGTCTTACTATTGTGCAGTTTGTTAATGTCAGTATGGAGATCTTGTTTAATCACTTTATTTGGTCCTATTAAAAACCACAGCTGCAAGTTTTGCACATCTAGAGGCTGAAATGTCTGCAAAACAGCTCAAGCTCAGTCAGATTGAATGGAGAGTATCTGTGAACAGCAAGTCTCAATGGAATTTAGGCCTGGAATGAGACCAGCTCAGAAGCAGCTGTGGTGAGTGGACAGTTTCCCTGTCCCTGCACACATGATCCTGTCACCACCATTTCTCACTGTGCGGATGGTGTGTTCAAGGTGAAGTGCAGTGTTTGTTTTCTACAATACATGGCATTTTGCATTCAGGCCAAAAAGTTTAACTTTGGTCACATCTGAAAAGAGCCCCTTCTTCCACATGTTTGTTTTGTACTCTTTATAGCTTCTGGGCAAACTGTGAACTGGTCATCTTATGGCATCCTGTCTAAAACGTCTTTATTCTTGCCACTTTTCCATAATTGTATTGTAGATTATTAGTTTTTGTAGATTCACCAACCACATCTGCTGGATGTTTTTTTCTTCGGCCGAATCCCTCCGTCCGTCCTGAGTGCCGGCTGGCTGAGCATAACTGTGCTCAGCCAATCGCGGCTGAGCAGCTGATGACGCGGAAGAGGGCGGCCGGCACTCAGGACGCTCGGAGGTATTCGGCCCGGCCGGCCGAAGACGACATCGCTGACTGAAGTTTGGAGACGAGTCGGCACGTGACAGGTATGTATAGCGCACCACACTTCCGGGTACACGGGTGGGAGTGGTGGGACACGGGGAAGGGGGCCATTCACAGACATAACATACATTAAAAAGTTGTATAACTTTGTAATGTGTGTTATTCTGTGAATAATTGTTTACCACCGCACTACCCCTTTAAGTATTTTCTTTAGGCTTCTTCTCTGTTGCATGGTCTGCCACGTTAGGTGGATGCCATGTCTTGGTAGGTTTGCATTTGTGCCAAACAGTTGTACTCTGTAAGATATTCAGAGCTTGGGATAGTTTTTATTACCTAACCTTGCTAGTGCCCACCCCCATATGCCACTCCTCTGTTATTATAATTAATGAAGCAGGCTAGATTGGTGCTATGTGGGCGGGCAGTGCTCCTAATGGGGGGTGCCCCAGTGTTCCTAACAGTCTCACCGCACCATGGAGCAAACTACAACTACTAACTGCACCGAAACCGCTCCAAGGAGGAAAGTAAGAGACATATATTTCTTGTTGGCCTCTCATGTATCAAAGATAATCAAATTATATTGGGGATCCCAGTTGGGGCACAGGATTATCAAGACCTTTTTTATACAATGTTTTGGAAAATGTCACAATTAAGCAACAAAATAATTTAGTTTTATTAATCTCTGACTATGAACAATAATGATTCTGTATATGACAAGCTTAAAGCAATTTGGAGTAGACATATGGTAAACTGAAAAGCAACATCTGTGTTGCAAATAAAGGTTAGAAGTTGCAAATCATATTAGTTGATAATGTTAGAATTTAGAATTTTTTGGCAGTGTACCGTATAAAGGGCACAAGCAGAAACCAAAATAAATGTTAATCCCATACTGTCCTAAAGAAGTTTTGTATATGATCGATGGGAATTCATTGTACTTTCTGTTTAAATGGCACTTTAAGAAACCTAAAACTAAACATAACCTGCAGAAATGTTCTCCTGTTTGTAAGAAATTATCATGTGGTGAAAATTAATAGATGTAGCTTTCCAACAGTACAAAATACACACACTGAAGGCTTCCAGGTGCTTTATAGAAAAAGCACATACAGTATGCCCAGAAATCAGCTCTAAATAGTCTCTAATAGTTCTGTACACTATATTTGGATTTTCCTTTGACTAGTTGCCTAATAGGTCAGCAACATCCAACATAAATACTTACGACTGCAAAGTTTAATGTGAAAAACTTGAGTGTGGATATTGGATGCACAATGCTATAGGAATGGGGAAATATTACAAAGTACTCAAATATAGAAGAGTTGTCTCGATCACTAGCGCTGCACTGTTACTGCTGCTGAACGCATAGAGTGAGCACCCGTATGTTCACTAAAAAGTGAGATAACCTAAATAAAAGAAAAACCATTCAGCGCAGGCTATGTAACCTACAGTATATTCTATGACTGACTAGATAGTTAGTCCAGGAGATACAGTCAAAAGCACTTAGGCAATGAAGGTACCTGATAGAGTTGTCTGCTATCGTTCGTCTGCCGATATTCACAAAGGAAGCTTTACTGTGGTGAGTGGATTCACCGTGTAATCACCATGCGGTCATGTGGCTCAGTCCGTTCTGGAGGTGCCTCAGCCATCCTCTTCATTTAACCCTCTAGTAGCATCGCAGACTTTTGGCTGCACTGAGGATCCGTACAGAATGCGACGTCACTGAATCTCCCGGGAAATTTGAATCAGACTATTGGATTTACAGAGGAGCAGTGCCTCCGGCTGGGGCACCTCCAGGATGGACTGAGCCACCTTCACCGCATGGTGATTACACAGTGAATTCACTCACCACAGTAAAGCTTCCTTTGTGAATATCGGCAAATGGACGATAGCAGACAACTATATCAGGTACCTTCATTGCCTAATCTCCTGGACTAACTATCTAATCAGTCATAGGATATAAATTACCTAGCTTGCGCTTGTACTATTTAAATAGTACGAATTGATAGGAAATATTGGATGATCCTGAGATTGGCAACTAATTTAAGACTGTGCTAATGTCAGATCCTCACCTTGCCACACTCCAGCAGTGCGCATACTGCAGAAGCATGCTTTAGGTTTCCGGTGCTCCATCCCCAGGATGGCGACATCAGGGATATCCAACACTATCCCTTTGCTAGCTGGGGCGCCGTGGGTCCACATCACCTGACAGATCACTCAGTCTAACAGCTCTGCTGCAGATTAGTGTTGACTGGTTATTAGACTTAATTCAAGCGTGCTAAGCATCTTCAGATACTCTTTTTCTGCATTGTTACCTGCCTTATCCTATCTTTGGCTCTCTTAACTAATTATTCTCTTTGATCCTGTCTTTGTATTTTGCTGCTCATTTGGTTTTGACCCCAGACTGTTGACTACCCCTTGTATGTAAGTTTGTCTTGTCCTTGTTCTGTGTTATCACCTTATCACAAGAAGGGTGGTCGTCTGCAGTCGGCAGTAGGCAGGGTCAGCAGGTGGGACCAGATTAGGGCTTACTGTCTGTGTGCTTACCAAACCATTCTAAGGCTATGTTCACACAACATAAGAGACCGGCCTTTCCGTGAACTCGGCCAGGTCACGGAACGGCCGGTTTCTCCCTGGATGATTTTTCCGGCCAAAGGGTTCTGATGCGGGCGCATCAGTGCGCGCCCACATCAGAACTTCCCACAGCACACAATGAAGCAAGAGGCAGGAGCCGTTCGCTTCATTGTGTGAACTGAAAGGTCTTTCTGCGGCCGCAATTTACTGAATTGCGGCCGCAGAAAACTGACGTGTCGGTTATTTGCGGGTCTGCATGGGATCCCGGCCGGAGCGTATACGATGTGTATACTCTCCGACCGGGATCCCATTGAAGTGGAGGCATAGTTCCACTCCACACAAAGTACGTCCATTTTTGCCGATGGCAACAATGGCCGTACTTTTTCGTAGTGTGAACATAGCCTAAGGGTGTTATTACCCGGGATGATTTTTCGTCGATTAATGATTAACAATAAACAATCTCAAATGACCGTCATGACGAGCGATCTTAATCATTCACCCTATTACTCAGGACAATGATCGTTACTTACGGTCGTCCTTTTCTTCCTTTTCTTTCCTGGCTGAAAGACTAGGGAACAAGCGAAGGACGCGTTATTACACCGAACAATGTTCCAACAATTTGTGAATGATTAACAATAAAAATAGGTCTAGATTCTAGCAAAAGGTCAACGATTTCTCGTTGGTCGTTTAATCATTGCCTGCTATTACACCAAAAGATTATCATTCACATCCAAACGATCTAACCATTTCTTTTTAACGATAATCGTCCCATGTAATAGGGCCCTAAGACCATACCCTACCTACGGTCTAGTCAATTTATACAACAATGTAGTTTCATTGCAGTATTATTGCAGTGCGACAGTGGTGCAATTAAACTGCACTGTGTGTTAACACAACCTAAAGCTATTTTGGTAAATGCATATATGAAACAAGTTATACATAGCACTGAGTAAAATACAACTATTTTTCTTCTTACAGCTTCCCTTTATTCTATTCCGCACTCATGTTACCTGTTTTCAACTAGGGGAGATGAAAAACTTCTGTAATTAGTAGCAAGATAAAGTAAGTGAACTGTCCCCCCCTTATTCAGTGTACCATCAAAATGTCTTTCTTCTTTTATACCCTTCATAAGGCCATTGGCTACCATGACAACTGATTGAACTGTGTTGCATGGGGCCAGGTTAGAGACATAGTCACAGTTACAAGTGGGTTACTGTAGTGGTCAGTATGGGGTCCACTTCTTGTTAATTTATTTTTTTAATGACCTTGTAGAGGGTTACAGAATAGAATTTCCATATTTGCACATGACAGATTTGAAGAAGCTAAAGGCTTGGGCAGAGAAATTAATTACTTTTAATGTGAATAAATGTAAAGTTATGCACCTGAGCCATAAGATTATGTATTATGCCAACAGAAAGAGCCAAGTACAGTGCTCTTCTGGTATACTCTGTTCTTTCCGTCGCTGCATAGGAATGAATAGAGCCACGGGTCATGTGCCGTACCCCTGGCTCTATTCATAATACAGAAGCCGAAGGGCCAATACAGAGTTCAGATGGGGTAAAGAGGTCGGACATCCCATGATCTCCTCCTCCAGTAGATTGGGGGAAAGTTGATTTTCCTGGAATACCTCTTTAAATTACTCCCAAGTGTCACAATATATAGTATATATGGCGGTGTATATATATAAAATGTTTTTGACCTTTACAACATTTAAACCTAACGACCAAGATATTATTTTGAACCATTTTGACAATGAATTAGCGAGACCATAAGCTTTTTATATAATAGATGCTGGGAGTTATATCTGCGTAACACAAGATGTCGCGAACCTTTTTATTATTAGGGTTAAAGCAGTTTTTCCTCTGTAAATAACAGGAATTTCTTCAAAGACCTAAATCTCTGGCACAGCGAAGGTTATACAACCCAACATCATGTCTCACCGACAAAGGCCATGCAAACAGATGTTACTCGTGGAGAAAGAAGAGACCTGAATAGCCGAATTGTTCTGTCTGAACTCAGCTTAAACTGACATTTGAAGGTTAGCTAAGTAACTGCCACCTGACCAGGAAAACCGCTCTATTCTTTTCGAAACAACTAAATCCAGCTGAAACATTAATCTTTGCTTTTACCCTTGAGACATTTCCGATTCAATAGCTATTTGCACAGCAGTTTTAGTGTGAGGAGAACATTATGTATGTACAGATGTTGAAAGCACATTCAATTCTGAATAGCATTTTATCCTTTCTGCAAGTGAGCATACTACCGTAAAAGCATTTTCAAAAACTTAATGATCTCTGTGTGTCCTGGTATTACATTAATAGTTCTTACTGTCACAAAACTCATGGTCATTGAGAAGTGTTTGTACTTTATTTCAAACAACTATCGCTGCGCTCTGAAAGCAATTCGCCATGGATAACTTTCAGTTTGTTATAGAAAAAATATGTAATGGATTTTTTTTTCTATTTCTGTAGGTTTCACTTACTGGAGTTGGGTTAATGGTGATATATCAAATTTGATCTATACCTCTTCCAGCCTTTGTAGTCTAGTGTTGGCAGTTCCCATATGTCATGTAGCTTCTTCTAAGTGGGCTTTGATTATACTTTTATACCATCATTTCTGGTGCAGCAGGAAATCAGGGAACCTTATTAAGGTGTTGCTTCATATGTTTTATGTCACAGTGACAGGTGCTATTTCATTATCCTATAGCTGAAAAGAGACCATACTTTTCCATTGTTTTCTTAAGTTAAGGATTCCATTAGCGCTTCATTTCATTCTCTATGTCTTGCCATTTCTCACAAATGCAATTTTATTACCACACCATCTACTCCATAATCACATACAATTTTAATGACCGGGTTTCCTCTAAAGGGGAATTATCAGCAAGTTAGAGGAATCTAACCTATTGATAGCCCCCTATAGTGCCCGGGGGAAGGTATGTGTCTTACCTTTCTCCTCAACGCCAGTCCTGCGCTGTTGGGTGGCATAATCTTCCGGAGGGAGCACTGTAAGGAGCACTGCCCCATCCCCACAGTGTCACCCGCCCACTCCATTGTATTAAAGCGTACCTGTCGTTTTAACTTTTAAAACCTAAATAAACGGTCCAATGTTTCCTCAAGTGTTTAGTCTTTAGTTGTAATTTTTTTTAACCAGCACAAGACTAAAAGGCTTCAGGAGACTGAATCTGGATATCTGGTAAGTATAGCTTTGTTTCACAGCATGATTAACAATAATAATAATAATAATAATAATAATAATAATAATAATAATAATATATATATATATATATATATATATATATATATATATATATATCTATCTCTCAAACTTGCTTTATTTCACATCTACTGTTATTTAGACGTTAAAAGTTATGACGACAGTGACACTTTAATCTGGCTGTGTGTGCCATCAAGTGGAGGCTGGGGGCCAGAGGGGAACTGGGAGGTGCTGCTGGAGGTTCTGGGAAAGAGAGGCTGGAGGGGGGATTGGAGATGGAGCTGGAAGCAACAGAAGTGTTCTAAGCTGGCATAGAGTGTGAGGAAGAGTGGCATGCCACACCATAAAAATGCCAAAACATTAAATGCTAATACTGTATATTGGCCCTTGGACTTGCCTCCTATGCCCGTAGATTAATATAGGAAATCTACCTGCTAGAAAAATTGCTGTGTGCCCTGAAGTATTAGTAACAAAGTTATTTGCTGGTGATTATAATCCCTAAGGGCCTGGATTAGGTTCTTGTGACTGGTCTTGAGCTGGGGCCAACTCTAACCAGTAATACCCTGCGTACTAAGAAACATTCAGTGTTTGGTAATCAGAGTGCAAAGTAGTGGCTAACAACTGTGGCCACAACAACTTTGCTGCAGGCTTGCTTGCAGCAAGCTCTGGACAATCAATGCATTCACATTTACTCAGTGTTCTGTCTGGTTGAGGTAGAGGAGAGTCCCTTTGAGACCGACATAGGCACGTAAGATTCGAAGGTCGCTTGGCACAGATGACCATCTTGGCATTTTTACTTGTAGTCAAACTAAGCTGGATAAAGGTAGAAACAAAAGAGTACAAATCCTTGTTGTCCCATGCTGGGTTAGAGTATTGTTCATGGTTCTAATATAGCATGCAAAGCAAGACAATATTTACCACGTTAATGATCGCCTACAGATGCCCTCCCAAACTGCCAGAAGAATTGTGGTGCTCTGCTCCCCTGCAAACAATGCAGGGTAAATGTCCAATCAGGAGACTGGAGCATCAAGCCAATCACGGCTGGCCCAAAAGCTCCTGGCCACCTTAGTTAAGGGGAAAAAAAAAGTTTTTATATCAACTAGTGCCATAAAAGTGTACAGAATTGTAAATTGCTTCTATTAAAACAAAAGAAAAAAAAAAAAAAAATAATAATAATAATAATAATAAAAACTACAAGCCTTTCCATACTTATCAGCTGCTGTTTGTCCTATAGGAAGTGGTGTATTTTTTTTCAGTCTGCAACGGTACCCCCTGCTGCCTAATGTTTTTGACTAAAGATGCACTTCGTTTTTATCGGCACTCTGTTCATCAGACTGTAGACTTTGACATCGGCTCCACTCCGTGCTACTCCTCCCCGGTTGCTGGGAAAAGATGGATCCAGTCCTGGGAAACTTCTCCCAGTTTCAGAGGACCAGATCCATCTTTTCCCAGCCTCCAGGGAGGAGCAGCATGGAGTGGAGCAGACGTCAAAGCCTACAGTCCGATGAACAGAATGCCAATAAGAACAAATGCTTCGCTTCATTCTTACTGTTAATTCGCTAATTCACTACGTTTTTTTTATGACTGTTTCACACTGAGCTCCCTAATTTTAAGAAAGTGGGCAGGACTTTGTTGAATGAATGCAAGTAGCCAGTATGGCCCAGCAAATTTACCATAATTTATGCAAGTAATTGGTGTAAATTATAGCAAAACATTTTGGCCACTGATAACTGGCATAAATTCTAGGGTTGTCTCACAGTCACAGATATCCAGAATTTGTTTATATGCAAGAAGTTCTTAATATATTCAGCACATCTGATACAAAGTGTAAAATGCTAGTCTTAGGAAATCCCTCCCCCAATGTGCCTACATTTCACCAATTGGTTCTCAAAAACTAGAAAAACAACGTCTATGGCCAGCTCCCAGCGATAGTCCTGCTCTCCTAGATCGCGTAGAAAGATAGAGCGCGGAGACTGAAGCCCCTGGATTCCGGGGTGCAAATAGCAAGAAAAAGACTTGATTCCTCCAGCTCATATAAAATTCCACTTTATTAATTCCAAACGTCTAAAAAATGATAGCCGACGCGTTTCGAGCCTACTTGGCCCTTAGTCATGGCATCTATACAATTAGACAAACAGACTAAGTGTTAAAATACAAAAATACAAAAATACAAACATGGTTAAAAAACGTATATACATGTAAATGCACACACATAGAGAACACAAAACACAGGACCAAATGCCTATACATCAAGTATTGGAAGTAAACTTATGACGGCTACCTGTCCTGTACCCAGTGCAATAATCCACATAACTGTCCTGTGCCCAGTACAATAACCCCAATACATAAAGGATACTGAGCTCCAGAAAGATGACTGAATCAAATTGTCTGTTTAATGCTGTGTTCCATCTCTGACATTACTCAAGGTACCATGTACATATATATATATATATATATATATATATATATATATATATATATAACATAAGTGAAAAATAAAGAAACAACAAAGTACCTGTAACCGCAAAATCTAGGGAAAAAATTCCATCCCAAAGCGAATAGAGAGGAAAAAAGGTCACCAGGCGACATCAGAGCCCTGTAATAATATGAATGTAGTATAGATACAATGATCTATCAGGGTGATGTCAGCAGCCAAATGCAGAAAATACATATATCTCAATCTGCAGCAAAAATTAATACAAGTGAAAAGAGTTGAGGGCAGAAATAGCCCTCTTACTCACCTCCGGGACCATAGTAGCAGGAGAGATTGCTCACGTCGGCACCTGCTTTGCCGGCGTCTAGAGCAGAAGTCCATAGGTCTGGCTTTTAAAGCAAGCGACCCGGATATGGCCTCCTACGTCACATCCGCCCGGTGGAACGCAAAATGCGTTCCACCGTCGGTAAATCACAGCACAGCCTGTCTAGTCTCCTACGTCACGTCCGCCCGGTGGAACGTACAATGCGTTCCACCACCGGTAAATCACAGCACTGTTGCCTAAGGGTTCACAGATGGTATGGCACGCATTAGACACCACTGCAAAAAATTCATTACACCCCCAATGATGCATATTGCCAGTTGACCTAAATGTCTATAAAGGTTTATTATGAATACTATAGCGATGCGCTCCATTGTGGAACGCATCTGCTGTACGTCATATTCGCCCGGTGGAACGCAAAATGCGTTCCACCGCCGGCAACGTGCCTCCCCCACTAATAGAAATATATGTGGTGATGTGGGGGCGTGTACTATACTGGTAATAATAAGGGGGTGCACATGTGGTGTGAATAGGAGTATATAGTATGCACAAGTCTTTTTCTCAAAAACTAGCCTGAATTTTAAGTGGCACCTACAGAATCAAAAGTTATTTTATTTTCTTATTTTCAAACTGATAAACATCCGCTATTGCAAGTTCAAATACCGATAATTCTTTAAACCCTTTGAATTCAAAACAATTAAAATTTAAAACAGGTAACACTGCAAGTGGGCCTCTATGTTTAATGAAACATAATAAGGGTATGTGCCCACTACGGAATACGCATGGACTTCAAGAAGATTCCACCCCGAGGCCTCCGGCTGAGGTTCCTCCTGTTCCATAAACTCAAGCATGCTTAATAAAGACCTACAGTCGAAACGTTGCTTTTTCTGTACCCCACTATGTGAATAAACCCACATTTTTTATTCTGTTGGACCTTCCTTTTTGTTCATGTCCTCAGACATGCCAAAAAGTATTGATCACTGCAAGTGATCAAGGTTCGCTCATCTCTGCTCCTTAGCCCACAACGGCTTTTGGCCACTAGATGTCTCACTTCCATGCAAACTGCTCTCCACCACCTGGGAAATCTAGCTCTAGTAACAGAGACAGCTGGAGCTATTGCAGGGTGGATTGTAATTTCCCTGGGTGTGTAGAGTTGTGAAGAAATTAATGTAGGAAACACTGTTCGTCTGGGAAATTGAATAGGACTAAGTTAAATAAACTATTAGATACGTGGCTAGGGTACTAGAAGTGATTCTACTAAATGGTCTAGGGCTTTGAATGGTTAATAATAGTGCTCTGTATGACTACAAGAACACATAAATTTCATCTTGGGGAGATAGGGGTCCCCTATGACATAGTCCCCTAAAAAATGTCCATTATAAGGAAATACAAAATGAGAGAGAAAATGCACAGATATGTGGAGAATACAGAGAAAGGATAAGATTGAAATAGAAAAGATGTGGAGAGTGGGTGAATATCTTGTCCTTCATACAACTTTCGTATTTATATGAGCTAGTATACTTTACTATCTTCATTAATAATCGATTGATTACATTGATTTCTTTTCCCTTTCACAAACCAATTCTTTATGGCAAGGACAATGAATGTAATGAATCTGTGTCCTATAGATGTCATTGCTGTTTTACTATTTCTTAACTTGCCACCCTTTTGAATCTCAGACATTTAATTTTGCTAATGGAACACTGGCAAGAACCCAGACTAGAAGTCGGAATGGTTAACAAGAGGTAAACGTTGAGGCCGGAGAAGAAAACAGGCTTCATTAAGAATTTCTAAGGCTCAAGTTTACCGGCCTTCCTTTATGTCTTCTATGACAGGCCTGGAGGCTTTTTTCTTTTTCAATAATGTGCCACATGAAGACTCTTTGATGCTGCTGCTTCTTTTGTGAGAAGCTGAAACCTCAGAAAATCTTTTGCCTTCCGTGTCATATGGCATATATAGCATGTGGGGCACAATACTGTAATACTGTAATAAACTACCACCACGGCTTCGTTGCACCCCACCACCACCACTTCTTTGCCCTTTGTCTCTTATTATTAAGACTTTGGGGGACATTTATTCACTAAAAGGCGCACATAAGGTGTATCTACACTTGCCAGGCATATATCATGATAAATGAGGTGCCTCCTCCCTGCCTTGCTGCCCCCCCGGGCCCACCCATCGGGTGAGTGGGGAATACATCAAGCATGTGCCAGGGAAAAGAGACAAATCTGCACCTTTTCCCTGGCGTACACCCCGTCTGTAGGTTTCACAAATGTCTCAATTTGCTGTGGCCTGGGGTGCTAAATACTGGCATTGAACCAGTCGGTGGGCTCTGATGTTTTGGGGCGACTTGTCTTGGTGGTCATGGGTGGTAAAACCCATCCCAGGAAACACGGGCAACCGGATTTTTGGTAGGTCTAGTGTGAGAGGCAGTGTGCGACGTTAGAGATGACAATACTGAACTTTACTTGAAAAGATCTTCAGTGCAATACAAAAGGTACTTAGTGCAATAAAACAGTGGGAATAACAATAGCTTGAGGTGAAATAAAATAGGAGACTCTGTAGCAGGAGATAGGGGCCGAATACCAGGCTTTGTAGTTTGCAGGGATGTGGTTGAAGTGCGTTACTTGAAGAACTCCTTGTACTCATGTTTTGATAACTGCTGACCGCCTTCTGCCTCTCTGTTTCAGTGACCGCTCTGTGAGGTAGTACGAGTCCCAGGTCTCTCTGGGGGAAGCTAACTAGTAGAAGCTTTACTACGTAGTCGAGCGTAGTCAGTAGAGAGTGGCTTACTTGCATCTGTGCTCTACAGGTCCTCTCTCTTCCTTAGCTGGAACACAACTAACTAAACTCAGGAAGGAAGTGGTGTGTGAGAGTGTGTGTGGCAGGCTAAACCTTCCTACATAACTGCAGCTGTGCATAGGGGGAGTGAGACACCTAGTGGCTGGAGTAGGGCACAGCAGCTACATAACCTAGCTGTGACACCTGACAGAAGTTATTTTACTACATATTGATTCTTATAAATCCCATCCTGTGCCTGGTTTCTGCTTGTAGTAGACTCATGCGGCCAATGCTCTGTCTTTGTCTATATAGGATACCATGCATATTATATATTGGGACATACATGATATATAACTTAGTGATGTGATACTGATCATTCTTGTTAACCTAAGGGATAAATATTCTAAAGGATCACTTATTGGTTGTTCTGTACAAGTGCCGAAAGTAGTAGGTAGTAGGTAGATAGGTAAAGAGTGTTTCTGTGGTTATTAACCTCTTAAGGACGCATGACGTACCCGTACGTCATGCGCCCGTAAGAGGTGTTCAGAGCTATGAACCGCCGCGGTTCCGGGTGCCCCTTGTAGCCTGGGACCGTGGGTATTAGCGGGCATGGTCCGATCGCCTTGCCCGCTAATACAGTAATCAGATGCAGCTGTCAAACATGACAGCTGCATCCGATTACCGGACGCAGCTTATCCCTGGTGTCTAGTGTCTGAGATCGCTCCTCCGGGACGTTGTACCTGCTGCCGGCCGTACCTGCTGCCGGCCTGGGGACCTCTCCAAGATGGCGCCATCCCCGGCTCGGCACTCGTTTGTTTTCGGCTGCAGCAGTCGAAAGCAAACGAGTGCCGATCTCATTGATCTTTGCTGTATAAGTATACAGCAAAGATCTCAATGAGAGATCAAAGTGTATATACTAGAAGTCCCCCAGGGGGAATAACCCTAACCCCAGGGGGAATAACCCTTACCCCAGAGGGAATAACCCTAACCCCAGGGGGGGAATAACCCTAACCCCAGGGGGGGAATAACCCTAACCCCAGGGGGGGAATAACCCTAACCCCAGGGGGGGAATAACCCTAACCCCAGGGGGGGAATAACCCTAACCCCAGGGGGGGAACAACCCTAACCCCAGGGGGGAATAGCCCTAATCCCAGGGGGGAATAACCTTAACCCCAGGGGGAATAACCCTAACCCCAGGGGGGAATAACCCTAACCCCAGGGGGGCTTCTAGTATATGTGTAAAAAAAAAAAAAAGTATTGTTATTAGTAAAAAGCCCCCTCCCCTAATACAAGTCTTAATCACCCCCCTTTTCCCAGGTTTTAAATAAAAGTAAATAAATAAATAAACATGTTTGCTATCGCCGCGTGCGTAATCGCCCGAACTATTAATTAATCACATTCCTGATCTCGCACGGTAAACGGCGTAAGCGCAAAAAAAATCCCAAAGTGCAAAATTACGCATTTTTGGTCGCATTAAATCCAGCAAAAATGTAATAAAAAGTGATCAAAAAGTCGTATATGCGCAATCAAGCACCGATAGAAAGTAAACATCATGGCGCAAAAAATGACACCTCACACAGCCCCATAGACCAAAGGATAAAAGCGCAATAAGCCTGGAAATGAAGCGATTTTAAGGAACGTATATTTGTTGACAATGGTTTGAATTTTTTAACGGCCATCAGATAAAAGAAAAGTTATACATGTTATATATCGTTGTAATTGTAACGACTTGAGGAACATGCATAACAAGTCAGTTTTACCCCAGGGCGAATGGTGTAAAAACACAGTCCCCCAAATAAAAGAAATGCGTTTTTTTTTTTTTTGTTCAATTTCGCCACACTTAGAATTTTTTTCTGGTTTCGCAGTGTAATTTATGCAAAAATTCAGGCTGTCATTGCAAAGTACAATTAGTGTCGCAAAAAATAAGGGCTCATGTGGGTCTCTAGGTGGAAAAATGCAAGTGCTATGGCCTTTTAAACACAAGGAGGAAAAACCGAAAACGCAAAAACGAAAATTGGCCCTGTCCTTAAAGGGTTAAAGGGGTTATCCAGCGCTATAAGAACATGGCCATTTTCTTCCATAGAGAGCACCACTCTTTAGTCCAGTTCAGGTGTGGTTTAGCGATTATGCTGCATTCCGTTTAATGGAATGATTTACAAAACCTACACCAAAACAAGAGACAAGAGTGGTGTTGTCTCTGAAAGAATATGGGCATGTTTTTCTTGCCGTAGATAACACCTTTAACATTCAAACTGTCCTCATTACCCGAAATGTTGTAGAACTTTACCACTCACGCTCCAGGCTTATTTACCATTGACTCTGAAAATGCATTCAACAATATCAGCTAGAAGTGGTTAAAGATCACACTGGATAAGTTTAGAGTTACTGGTAACTTTAGGGGATATATTTAGCAGTGATTTATGGAAGCCCAAAGGCTAGAATACATTTGCTGGGTTTCCCTTTTGATGCATTTCTATACAAAAAGGCACCAAGCAAGGGTGACCAGTATTCTACTTGTTGTTTAACCCCTTGCTAGATATCCTATATCTTCTAACATTTATGAAGGCATTTTAGTAGGGTTACGGGAGATTTGTCAAAGGGTGTAAAATTTAGACTGGTGCAAACTGGCCACAGCAACCAGTCACAGCTCAGCTTTCCTTTCACCAGAGCTGAGAGCTGACCTGTGATTGGCTGCTGTGGCCTGTTTGCACCAGTCTAAATTTTACACCTTATGATAAATCTCCCCCAAAGTGTTTTGCTGATGACACATTTCAATTTATAGTATGCCCCCATCTGCATTTATTTTCTATTCTGAACTTCACTTTGGCACTTTTTGAGGGGTAAAAAGTGAATACTGCGAAGAGTCGGGTACGTTTGAGGCCCACTACTGTAGAAAAATATAGTTAAACCTAAATAGGAAAAAAAAACTAGAATCTAAATGGAACTGTTAGGAGCTGTTCACATCATGTTTGAGGGTATACAGCAACATCTTTTCAAGAAGAAAGGCCAACATATAACGTAGCATATTGGCAGCAGGTGTTTAGTGGACCAAATCTAGTCAAACTTTTTTTTTTTTTGGTTCCCTTCTTGCATATGTATCCTCGGGCCAAGACAAGGTAATTTGGTAACCTAAGCAGATCAAGGAAATTGAACAAAACTAAAAAAAAAAAAAAACCACAAATGTAGCACAAACCATTCCCACATTTCTTTATCAATGTTGCTAATAACCCCGCCAACAATGCAGAGCTATGGGTGAAGAAATGAGGGCATAGATTCTTATGCATTCTGATCACTGTTATTCTTGGGTGCCTTCTTCTATGCTGCTGTACATAGTTGACTATTTACCAATTCTAATAGTTTTCCATTACAAAAAAAAAAAATAATAATGAAAAGCATGACTAGTAAAACCTGCCAAGTGGGTGTGTCATGGGTGTGTCCTTCAAAACCTGCCACAACCGACAAATTTACCAAGCAAACCTGTATTTTTTGAAAAGTTTTCTATTCTAAATCCAGCTACTTCTAGAGTGTTAGACTGGTCGGATGTTAGTTTTGTCTTGTAAAAAAAATCCACATAGAATTGAAGTTTATCACTGCAATACCGGCTGGGATAAACTTCACTGGCACCAGCCAATCTACGACACGGCAGGGTCACAGAATGGCCAGCGTCATAGGTAGTGTGAACCCTACCTTAACAAGGTGTAAGACGATAAAAGAAAACACATAGTGGGACACTACATACACATATCTGCTTAACCCCTTAAAGACAGAGCCAATTTCGATTTTTGCGTTTTCGTTTTTTCCTCCTTGTGCATCAAAGGCCATAGCACTTGCATTTTTCCACCTAGAAACCCACATGAGCCCTTATTTTTTGTGTCACTAATTGTACTTTGCAATGACAGGCTGAATTTTTGCATAAAGTACACTGCGAAACCAGAAAAAAATTAAAAGTGTGGTGAAATTGAAAAAAAAAAACGCATTTTGTTTATCTGAGGGAAATGTGTTTTTACGCCATTCGCCCTGGGGTAAAACTGACTTGTTATGCATGTTCCTCAAGTCGTTACGATTAAAACGATATATAACATGTATAACTTATATTGTATCTGATGGCCTGTAAAAAATTCAAACTATTGTCAACAAATATACGTCACTTAAAAACGCTCCATTCCCAGGCTTATAACGCTTTTATCCTTTGGTCTATGGGGCTGTTTCAGGTGTCATTCTTTGCGCCATGATGTGTTCTTTCTATCGGTACCTTGATTGCGCATATACGACTTTTTGATCGCTTTTGATTACAATTTTTCTGGATTTGATGCGACCAAAAATGCGCAATTTTACACTTTGGGATTTTTTGGCGCTGACGCCGTTTACCGTGCGAGATCAGGAATGTGATTAATTAATAGTTCGGGCGATTACGCACTCGGCGATAGCAAACATGTTTGTTTGTTTATTTATTTATTTATTTACTTTTATTTATAACCTGGGAAAAAGGGGGTGATTCAGACTTTTATTAGGGGAGGGGGATTTTTATTGACAACAACACTTGATATTTTTCTTTTACACATATACTAGAAGCCCCCCTGGGGGACTTCTAGTATATACACTTTGATCTCTCATTGAGATCTTTGCAGCATAGATATGCTGCAGAGATCCATGAGATCGGTACTTGTTTGCTTTCGGCTGCTGCAGCCGGAAACAAACGAGTGCCAAGCTGGGGACAGCGCCATCTTGGACGAGTCCCCGGCCGGCTTCAGAAATGGAGATCGCTCTTCCGGGATAACATCCCGGAGGAGCGATCTCCGCCACTAGACACCAGGGAGACGCTGGATCCGGTAATCGGATGCAGCTGTCATGTTTGACAGCTGCATCTGATTACTGTATTAGCGGGCATGGCGATCGGACCGTGCCCGCTAATACCTACGGTCCCGGGCTACACGCGGCACCCGGGACCGCCGCGGTTCAGAGCGGGGCCCCGCTCTGAACTCCCTTACCGGCAATAGGGCGTACCTATACGCCCTTTGTCGTTAAGGGGTTAAACAGCTCGCAAAAAAAAAATATGCAAGCCCAGTTTAATGCCTATTTCTGCACCAGTAGCTATCCTTGAATGAGCATTTACATATAGTCAAGTAGATACAGCAATTATGGTCATAAAAATCTATTCAGTTGTTCAAGAGAATATTTGCCTTTTTAGAGCACCAAATCAATGTCATTTCAACTGAAGGACCAAAATAAAATATGTTTTGGAGGAAACACATTGAGTTGAATATTTCAACGTCATTGATAACTAGGTTTTTTTTGGCAAGCATTTTCAATCTATTTCACTTAAGAGTCTCCATAGCTGATTACTGTAAAGTAGAAATGTTTAGCTCTTTGCCAAGGCATATCATCATTCCAATCAAGATCCTAGAAAAATATTCTGAATGTTACTATACATGTGTATTGCTCCATACAGATCAGTCAGCTACAAATCAGTTTGTTTCTGATTAGGACCTGAAAAATGAAAGCCTATCCACGACCATAAGTGGCCAGTATGAAATGTATAATCTGGGTAAAATTCTTAATTTAGCATTGCGAAAAGTGAGCTTGGTAGTGAAATCCTGGTTTTAAAGAATATTATACAATTTACATGTGGGTCTTATCTAAATGCACTAAGTTGCCCTTCGACTACTAAGGTTATAGCCTAGATCTGTATTCACATTTCTCTTAGTTTACAGCTGAAATATCCCATCATTCCTTGCAGACTTGAACTACACTAGTCTACACTACTTCAGTCCTACACTGCCATAGGCACTATGCTGAAATATATCCATATTAAAGGCCAATTTGCACTCACCAGTTATTGTCATGATTCACTTGTTTCTTAGGAATCATAATGCTAAACAGATAACTGTAAATGACAGAGTCTTGGCGCTCAGTGGTGTGTACTGTGTTCATCGAAACACATCAAAATATACAACAATTATGCTGTACCAGAATCTGGGATATGTATTTATAGATTAACCCTATCTCCATGTAATAATCATTAATATAATGACTAAAAAACAGCATCATACAGTAGCTGAATAATCATACTGTAGCCAAATATCACCACCAAAGCACCACAGAACGAGATCATCATAGTTACTAAATAATAAAATCAAACTGTTACTGGATAATATCGCTATATTGTGATAACACAAACCATAACCACACATACATATATATATATATATATATATATATATATATATATATATATATGAATACTCAATTTCTTATTGATACTGATTGATACTCTCATAGTATTATTTTTAATAGTTTTGCTTTGGCTGTGTAGGGTGAAATACTGGGAAAGTGAATGACACCAATCAGAAAAGATACCTAGGAGTAACCCTGATTTGTTTGTTCTGCCTTTGGTTACATCTTTAGAGAGGCTGTACCACCAAGTACATCCTCTTTAACCTGAACCGACTGATCGAACGGCGCCGTCACGGGGAAGCTGGTGCCACGGTCCATTTTTCGGATCGAGGCCAGGTTCCTGTGCACTGCGCCGTTCTATGCACCGGAAACCATAAACAAAAGGACACTGACCTGGCCTTGGACTAGTTAAAAACATTTCTTAGCTGAAAATAATAATTCACCTATTCTATGCCTATAAAAAGTATTGACCCATTTCCCCTTGACTTTTTTTTTGTACTTTATTACTTTTAACCACATTGCTTTATGGGGGATAAGCCATGAATCTGCTTCTCTAGTAACATAGATAACAAAGAAAAAGCTGAATAGAATTTTTTACAACTTGATAGAAAAGCGTCACTCAGTCATATATCTATTAATAAGGCTGCTTTTCTGGCCACTGGTCTACAACAGCTGTAGCATCACCGAAATGGATGGATGGTAAAGCTAGAATTCCATTCCAATATGAAGAATGCACTGCACAGAATCAATTCTACGGTGCTGAACACTCCACGGACACTGACATCTCACAGATCACTGGTTACACAGCACTGAACACCCTACAAACTGTTTCAGGGTGGTCATTAGTCCCAAGATGATAAAAGCTCCAAGAATGCAAGTTACAGTATTTTCATTGTGTCAATGACCACGAAATTATATGACCCTAATAGCAAAAATTTATATTGGGTATCAGATGCTAAATAATTCATCAAGAATAACTGCAAAAGACGTGGGAGAAAAACTTCAACGACAGCTGTATCTGCCTGATGATAGGAGACAGCACACATAAGGCTATGTTTACACATAGCATTTAATGTGCATTTAATTAGCTTTTATTAGGGCTATTTTGCCACAAATTTGCAGTATTCTGGTCAAAAGTGATATTTTTGCCGCAATTCTGTCAAAATACCAACATCTTAGCGTGAATTTTGCATCAAAATAGAGCTAATTCACAATAATTAACCATGTGTTGAATGCAACTATATGTGTGAACCCTGAAAGAACTGATTTAGTGTATTAGGATCCAATTGAATCTTCCCTAAAAATCAAAAACCTGACTTGAACTGAGAGTATTTGATTTCTAGTTTGTTTTCTAGTTCTGTGCCTGAGCCCTTTTTTCTTGTGTACTGCTAGATCAAATAATAGTAATAGTTAGGGTGTTGATTGACTACTATGGCAGCCAGAGGCCTTTACTAGGCCTCTGTGCCAGTCATGGTAACTCTGCTGATATTATCTGCCTTAGACAAGCAGTACCAGCAGAGCACTGATCCAACTGATCAATGCAATGTAATAGTATAAGCAATCTCTTCAGGGGGACTTATAAAGTAGCTAAGTATGTAAGTCCTGTCTAAACCAAATTTTTATGGTAAAATTACAGTTTTCAGTTAGAAAGTACAGTGCAGTTATTCCCACAAAGAGCAAGGCTTCCTATAGCTCTGTAGATATAAAAATAAAAGACATAGGAAATACACGCAGGTTATTAGGCAGCTATATAACAGCTATACTTACTGTATCCAGGTCCAGTCTCCTGAAGGCAGCTATATAACAGTTATACTTACTGTATCCAGGTCCTGTCTCCTAAAGGCTTCTATATAACAGCTATACTTACTGTATCCAGGTCCAGTCTCCTGAAGGCAGCTATATAACAGCTATTTTACTGTATCCAGGTCCAGTCTCCTGAAGGCGGCTATATAACAGCTATACTTACTGTATCCAGGTCCAGTCTCCTAAAGGCTGCTATATAACAGTTATACTTACTGTATCCAGGTCCAGTCTCCTGAAGGCAGCTATATAACAGCTATACTTACTGTATCCTGGTCCAGTCTCCTAAAGGCAGCTATATAATAGCTATACTTACTGTATCCAGGTCCAGTCTCCTGCAGGCAGCTATATAACAGCTGTACTTACTGTATCCAGGTCCAGTCTCCTGCAGGCAGCTATATAACAGCTATACTTACTGTATCCAGGTCCAGTCTCCTGAAGGCAGCTATATAACAGCTATACTTACTGTATCCAGGTCCAGTCTCCTGAAGGCAGCTATATAACAGTTATACTTACTGTATCCAGGTCCTGTCTCCTAAAGGCTTCTATATAACAGCTATACTTACTGTATCCAGGTCCAGTCTCCTGAAGGCAGCTATATAACAGCTATTTTACTGTATCCAGGTCCAGTCTCCTGAAGGCGGCTATATAACAGCTATACTTACTGTATCCAGGTCCAGTCTCCTGAAGGCTGCTATATAACAGTTATACTTACTGTATTCAGGTCCAGTCTGCTGAAGGCAGCTATATGAAAGCTATACTTACTGTATGCAGATCCAGTCTTCTAAAGTCAGGTATATAACAGCCATACTTACTGTATCCAGGTCCAGTCTCCTGAAGGCAGTTATATAACAGCTATACTTACTGTATCCAGGTCCAGTCTCCTGAAGGCAGTTATATAACAGCTATACTTACTGTATCCAGGTCCAGTCTCCTGAAGGCTGCTATATAACAGCTATACTTACTGTATCCAGGTCCAGTCTCCTGAAGGCTGCTATATAACAGCTATACTTACTGTATCCAGGTCCAGTCTCCTGAAGGCAGCTATATAACAGCTATACCTACTGTATCCAGGTCCAGTCTCCTGAAGGCAGTTATATAACAGCTATACTTACTGTATCCAGGTCCAGTCTCCTGAAGGCAGCTATATAACAGCTATACTTACCGTCTCCAGGTCCAGTCTCCTGAAGGCAGCTATATAACAGCTATACTTACTGTATCCAAGTCCAGTCTCCTGAAGGCAGATTTTTAGACATTTGCTGGTTGGAAAAACAAACAAACAAACAAACAAACAGACTGAGCACAGGAATTCCGGCCAGTACAGATCAATGTGTCCATCAATTACATGACTCTGTGAGCTCTCAGATGGCCTGGGATACATAGGACTTCCGTTTTTCTGACTCTTTGAGAAAAAAAAAAACTGTCAAAAAACAGAAAGTGCCGTGTTTTCCATGATAACTAAAAAAAAAAAAGAATGTAAATTGCAAAACTTGCTTTATATCACATCTACTGTTGATTTAGATTTTGAAAGATATAACTACAGGTACATTTTGAACTGTTGGACCAATCAAACAGTAGCCATATCTTCAGTATTGTACCATAGCCATTGATGCAAAGCTATATGACTACTCCTAATACGTCAGAGACTGTCAGTGCATAATAGGTGTTGTAGTTGCTCAACTGCTGAAGAGCCATAGCCATGTGATATACTAATATACATACCGGTATTACTCAGTTTTGTATATTCTTTTGTTTATCGCATACTATCCAACATCTGCTTTGGCAGAATGAGAATTATATTTCTGCATAAAAGAACATTGTCCACATATCACCTTAATAACACAAAAATTTTGACCACTTTCAAGCATGACCATTTATCACACCTGACACCGATACACTAATATCTTACTGCCAAAAGACACAATCACCATGCCAGAAGGACAGTTGCACAACAAGTACATACACTATGTAGTGACACACCTTATGTGTTATCTCATACTGTACAGACACACACCACTGTCATATGACATTGTATAGTCTCACATTATCTCACATTCTACAGAAACAGTTCACTGCCATCTTACACTGTAGAGACAAACGACAGTGATATTTCACTGAATATCAGCAAAGTGCGCCAACCGGCGGTTCATGAGGCTGCAGAAGAGCAGTAGAGTTTTCGGCTGTATTTGCACTTACCTAGCTACTGACTGAATCCTGGCTTGATTAACAGGATGAAGATGGATAGTCACCCAATGTGGATAGGGTTTAACTGTTTTCCTCTATCAAGCTTCACCACAAATTGGACTAGCCAGACATGAGTAGGATAGATACTAGTAAAAGAAAATAAATTCCTCGTGAGAATAGTCCCACAAATGGGTCCTGGCCTCTGTACACTTTCTCTCAAAAAACATTTATGTGTCATAACATGTCCCAACTAGCCTTAACCCCACTATATATACCTTTAGGGGAACCTGATTGGTCAGGAAGACTAATGGCCCTATTCCACGGAACGATTATCGTTCGTTTTCGGACGATATCAACCGCTACGGACGATAATCGTTCCGTGGAATAGAGTGCAACGATCAGCCGACATCGTTCATGTCGGCTGATCGTTGCAGTCGCTTGTTTTTCAACATGTTGAAAAACAAGCGACTGATATAGCAGCGATCTGCTGCCGTCGCTCCGTTGAATAGGAGCATCGGCAGCAGACGCTGCTATATCCTATGAGCTGCCCGGACGATCAGCGATCCCCCGGGCAGCCCCCCCGCAGCTCCCCGCCGCCCCTCCCGCACTCACCCGCTCGCTGCAGCCGCGTTGAATAGCGGCGGCAGCGAGCGGGGAACGAGGAGCTAATAGCGCTCGTTTGCTCCTCTAAAACGACCCGTGGAATAGGGCCATTAGGGCCCTATTCCACCGGACGATTATCGTTAGCATAATCGTTAACGATTAACGATCTCAACCGACCGCTATTGCGAAAGACCTGAAAACGTTCACTCATTTCCATGGAACGATAATCGTTACTTATGATCGTAATTGCGATCGTTTCTTCTTCCGTATTTCTTCGCTATTGCGTTCATATCTATTGCGAACGACCGAACGATGTCTTATTCAATGCGAACGATTTGCGAACGTTTTGCGAACGAGCAACGATAAAAATAGGTCCAGGTCTTATAAAGCGATCAACGATTTCTCGTTCGGTCGTTAATCGTTACTGCATTTCAACCGAACGATTATCGTTTAGATTCGAACGATTTAACGATAATCTGAACGATAATCGTCCGGTGGAATAGGGCCCTAATGGCCCTATTCCACGGGTCGTTTTAGAGGAGCAAACGAGCGCTATTAGCCCTGACGCCGCTATTCAACGCGGCTGCAGCGAGCGGGTGAGTGCGGGAGGGGCGGCGGGGAGCTGCGGGGGGGCTGCCCGGGGGATCGCTGATCGTCCGGGCAGCCCATAGGATATAGCAGCGTCTGCTGCCGACGCTCCTACTCAACGGAGCGACGGCAGCAGATCGCTGCTATATCAGTCGCTTGTTTTTCAACATGTTGAAAAACAAGCGACTGCAACGATCAGCCGACATGAACGATGTCGGCTGATCGTTGCACTCTATTCCACGGAACTATTATCGTCCGTAGCGGTCAATATCGTCCGAAAACGAACGATAATCGTTCCGTGGAATAGGGCCATAAGACTCAGGGCTGTGATAGGCTATAAAACATATGAGAGAACACTATAGAGTACCCAGCTCAGGGTCGGGTTTCATAGCTAAACGTGATACAATGGCATAGACATAAGAAAATACACAATGCAGTATAGTTTGACAGTATAAGGACAACTCCCACGAAAAATTGTTTTAGCTTATTTAACGCACATTACAAAGTTATATAACTTTGTAATGTGGTTAAATACCCGGTCTGGCCCCCTTCCCCCACCTTCGGACCTCCGATCCCCCCCCCTCCCCGGAAGTTAAAGAATATATACATTACCTATTACCATCGTCACGGTCCTCTTCTCCCGGGCGGCATCTGGTGAAGACGACGTCAGAGCTGGGGGGCGGTCCGGGTCTTCTTCCTCCTCGGCGTCTTCATAGAGAGTGAATGGGACGGAAAAGGCTGCTGGTGCACATGCGCACCAGCAGCCTTTTCATTGGCTGGAGCGCATCACATGGCTTCCAGCTTGCTCAGCCCTGATTGGCTGAGGTTGCTGGAAGCCATGTGATGCGCTCCAGCCAATGAAAAGGCTGCCGGTGCGCAAGCGCACTGGCAGCCTTTTCCATCCCCAGGACCCGGAAGTCAGAGACATCGCTGGTCGGCGGACGCAGGTGACGGTGAGACGGACGGCGGGCGAATGGAGTGGCGATCGTCACCGGAGGGATGGTGAGTATGGTGGCTGTGTTTTTTTTTTTTTTGGGGGGGGGGGTCCCGCGGGAGTTGTCCTTTAACCCTTAATAAACTTACATTAACCCTTAGCACCCTGTGTGCTATAGGAAGATAACAGCAGGTTAGATTCTTTTAGCCTGCTGATAGTTTCCCGTTAATTTATTTTTCAAGCTTGTTAACTGTATAACTATTAGTATAACTTCACATGGGTCTTCAACAAGCATATGGTTAGGTTACCGAGCATTTTTTTCATGTGAGGGTAACTGTGCTCATCTGTTTGGAAACAATATACATTACAAGCTTCTCCAGTTCTTGTGTATTTGTTCCCCATGCTATCCTATTACATACATCATTCAGTCTTTTTAAGTACATTACATTGCTTCTAGCCATTTTATGCTTCTGGATAGGTGACTTAAGTACATTGGGTTAGGGGGTATGGGTAAACAAAGAAAAGTATATAACTTCCCTTGATTTGAATCAACAGGCAGTGATTACACATTTTAGTCTATCATCTATCTATCTAATCTATCCAACCAACACATTCAACAAAGCTTTACAGAAATAAAGCCCGCCTGGCCCGCTCCTTTTTTAATGATAACAAATGGTGTGGGCCGGCTGGGGCCGGATTGGCGCTATGGGGGTGGACATTGCTCCCAATGCCCATCCCCCCCCCCACAGTGCTCCTAATGGTTCCTAATCCACATGACTAACTGCACTGGAACAGCGCCAAGGAAGAACGTCCTACATATCTTCCTCCTTGGCGTCTCCTGTGATGTAGGGACAGATTCACCTAACATGCTGATAATTCCCCTCTAAAAACAGTGATACTGTCACTCCTTTAGTCTATGTCCGGTTTAGTCTATGTCTGGATATTTGATGTATACTGAATGCGCAGCATCTAAGCTTGTGGATGGTGCGGAGAACCACACATAGAGGGGGGGGGAATGGGGTGACAGTCTCACTTTTAACACAATTTAACCTGACAGGGTCTTATAATTTCTTTTTCTTTCAATGAAAATCAGGGTAGGTCTTATTTTTTGGGCTCACACGCACAATCTTGTGACAGCGGCAGCGGAGAGAGGGGACGGGGCAGAGCCCCCTAAACCGTGCCCAGAGTGCACCCATCTTTTGTTAGGCTCCTATACTGTAAATTTGCCTGTACTTCCTACCCCTCTGTATACACCACACTCTGCTGTAAGCCCCCCATACTGTATACTTTCCTCCCCCCTCTATAATTCTTCTCCAATACTGTATCCCCCCCCCCCCCGCATGTAGCCCCTATCATATATCCCCCCCTTGAGGGCAGAGTGTAACATGACAGCCCCCCTGTGTCAGGGATCTGGTCAGCTGATTTTACTATTGCTTATTTGTGAAGTAGGGCTTAGATTTCCAACCTACTCAAAAACACTTGCAAAATTAAGCTAGGTCTTATTTTTGGAGAAACACTGCCTGTCCTGTACTTACTTGTTCCCACTTGTCCTTGTGTAACTCTATTGAATAGCCAGGGCTGGGTCAAAGGATAGTCCAGGGTAGCCGATGGCCTAGGGCGCCATCTAGTGGTGAGTTACAGGGGGCGCAATTTCAAAAGAAAAAACTACAGGCTCCTGTACTCCTGGTGGCCTCAGAGCGCTGCCCCTCCCTGCTCACATCCCAACAGCACCCTCATGTCCTCCTACTCTCTCCCCCTCCCTGCTCACATCCCAACAGCACCCTCATGTCCTCCCACTCTCTCCCCCTCCCTGCTCACATCCCAACAGCACCCTCATGTCCTCCCACTCTCTCCCCCTCCCTGCTCACATAACACCAGCACCCTCATGTCCTCCCACTCTCTCCCCCTTTCCTGCTCACATCCCACCAGCACCCTCATGTCCTCCCACTCTCTCCCCCTTCCCTGCTCACATCCCACCAGCACCCTCATGTCCTCCTACTCTCTCCCCCTCCCTGCTCACATCCCACCAGCACCCTCATGTCCTCCCACTCTCTCCCCCTCCCTGCTCACATACCACCAGCACCCTCATGTCCTCCTACTCTCTCCCCCTCCCTGCTCACATACCACCAGCACCCTCATGTCCTCCCACTCTCTCCCCCTCCCTGCTCACATCCCACCAGCACCCTCATGTCCTCCTACTCTCTCCCCCTCCCTGCTCACATCCCACCAGCACCCTCATGTCCTCCCACTCTCTCCCCCTCCCTGCTCACATCCCAACAGCACCCTCATGTCCTCCCACTCTCTCCCCCTCCCTGCTCACATCCCAACAGCACCCTCATGTCCTCCCACTCTCTCCCCCTCCCTGCTCACATCCCACCAGCACCCTCATGTCCTCCCACTCTCTCCCCCTCCCGGGCAGACAGTGTAGGAATCCCCTCACCCACAGCAGGATCATGGTAGAAACTAGAATGGAGTGTCCAGAGGGAGGTGTAAAGGATCTTTGATGATGGCATGGCCATGTGACCAGTGTGGGAGGAGCTATCTTCCTCTGCTAGGCTTTCTATGAGGCAGCTGGTTTCCCGGATTCAGCAGGAGGTAAGTCACACTGAGGGCTCTGTTCTGCAGGTCAGGGGTGTGTGGGTGTGATGTTCTGCAGGTCAGGGGTGTGTTGGTGTGATGTTCTGCAGGTCAGGGGTGTGTGTGTGTGATATTCTGCAGGTCAGGTGTGTGTTGTTGTGGTGTTCTGCGGGTCAGGTGTGTGTGTGGGTGATGTTTTGCAGGTCAGGGGTGCGTGGGTGTGATGTTCTGCAGGTCAGGGGTGCATGGGTGTGATGTTCTGCAGGTCAGGGGTGTGTGGGTGCGATGTTCTGCAGGTCAGGGGTGCATGGGTGCGATGTTTTGCAAGTCAGGGGTGCGTGGGTGCAATGTTTTGCAAGTCAGGGGTGCGTGGGTGCGATGTTCTGCAGTTCAGGGGTGCATGGATGCGATGTTCTGCAGGTCAGGGGTGTGTGGGTGTAATGTTCTGCCAGTCAGGGGTGTGTGGGTGTGATGTTCTGCAGCTCAGGGGTGTGCTTGTGTGATCTGCAGGTCAGGGGTGTGTGGGTGCACTGTTATGCAATTTTCTGCAGGTCAGGGGGGTGTGGGTGTGATGTTCTGCAGGTCAGGAGTGTGCTGGTGCGCTGTTATGTAATGTTCTGCAGGGTCAGGGTGTGTGGGTGCACTGTTATGCAATGTTCTGCAGGGTTAGTGTGTGTGGGTGCACTGTTATGTGATGTTCTGCAGGGTTAGGGGTGTGTGGGTGACCTGTTATGTGATGTTCTGCAGTGTCAGTGTGTGTGGGTGCACTGTTATGTAATGTTCTGCAGGGTTAGGGGTGTGTGAGTGCACTGTTATGTGATGTTCTGCAAGGTCAGGGGTGTGTGAGTGCACTGTTATGTGATGTTCTGCAGGTCAGGGGGTGTGGGTGTGATGTTCTGCAGGTCAGGGGTGTGCAGGTGCACTGTTATATAATGTTCTGCAGGGTCAGGGGTGTGTGGGGGCACTGTTATGTGATGTTCTGTGGGTCAAGGGTGTGTGGGTGTGATGTTCTGCAGATCAGGAGTGTGCAGGTGCGCTGTTATGCAATGTTCTGCAGGGTCAGGGGTGTGTGGGGGCACTGTTATGTGATGGGGAGAGCAACCAAGAGTGCGGGGAAGAGACTGGATGTAACTGCGCTCTGGTATAGGCTGGTAGTGATAGGGGTCATGATGTGGCGGTATTATGTAATGGCATGGTAGGAGGGTTATAAGAGAACTACCGTATGTATTGGGGATCTTATTACAGTGTAGGGGCACATTCAGTACATTATACTGTGTGAGGATCTCCGATTCTGATGGGGGGGGGGGCGCCATTTGCCTTCTCTGCCTAAGGCACCAAAACTCCTTGTCCGGCCCTGTGAATAGCTATAAGCTATGACATTACATCCATGTTACATCATTGTACAATCTCAATGGGGCTTTTTACTTTCTTTTCACATCCATGTGGATGTCATGTTATATAATGGGGACCAGTTGCCGCAATCACGTGACTTCACCAATGAATGTCACCTAAGTATGATAGACTGGGGACAGGCTGCTACCAACCTTGTAATTCCAGCACAAAATTATTACTATTTAGTAAATCCCTTCAACAATATACAGTAGGCTCAGCAGCACTACCACCCCATAGGTAATAAACCATTGTACTGTATGTGCCGCCTTAGCTTCTTACCAAACTTCCCAACTTCGCTGGCATCCAATGACGTGCATACAATAGATTTCTAATCTAATATATATTAAGGCTACAAACCCACTTGCCGGATCTGCAATTCCCTCGCTGCAGATCCCGGCCCTATACTTTTAATGGCAGACAGATACGCAGCAGGAATAAACATCCCTGTTGCGAGTTTGTCCGCAGCCCGCTTCGTTACCCCCCCCCGTCCGCCAGAGCTGATACTTTACCTGATCCCGGCTCCGACTTGCTCCGGCGGTTCCCAGTGTCTTCAGCAAGCTGGAGCGGGGACCAGGTGAAGTATATGCTCCAGCCAGCCGCCCGCAGCCCCTTTAAAACCTCCCGCAGCCTTGACCGACTGATCGCCCCCCTGCGGCCCCGATCGCCCCCCCCCCCCAATCGTCCCCTTGCAGCCCCAGCCGCCCAATCACCCCACTGCAGCCCCGATCGCCCCCCGCAGCCCCGATTGCCCACCGCAGCCCCAATCGCCCCCCTGCAGCCCCGTCCGCGATTGGGTGGCCGGGGGGGGGGGGCGATCGGGGCTGCAGGGGGGCGATCGGGCGGCTGGGGCTGCAAGGGGACGATTGGGGCTGCGGGGGAGCGATTGGGGCTGCGGGGGAGCAATCAGGAACGTATCAGTGATGCATTCTGGGTATACCTCTGCTAGGTGTGCTGGAGCTATATTCACAATAGAAAATGAATAATATATTGTATATGTCTAAAGGTGTTAACAGTATATAGCTAATTCTTATCAAACCATCAGATGTATACTGGGACCATGGAATACAGCACATTATTGCATAAAGCCTGTAATACCGTAGCACACTACACACCGAGCGGCATTATATCAACACTGTCTATTATTTATGTATGTCTGTCTGTACAGAAACCTACATTTTACAACATCTCACAATTTCCTCTAATTCTGTAAATGCGACATACCATATACAAGGTCTATATTGTAAATGAGGATAAGAAGGACATCTACTGGCCAAATCGGGGTAAGACATCCGCTTTGCTGCCCGTTGTTTGCAGGCAGCTCCTTTCACATCCATTTTTATGACCATGCATCCTCTTTTATTTGGACTTAGACAAGACATTTTTTTCTTTGCCAGTCAAATACATTTTACCGCTTTGAAACGTCATTCTTTATACCTAAACCTGCACCGAGAGATAGGAAAACGTAATAGGAAGGTCTTCACAAGCCCTCAGAATTAAGCAGAGAGAACAAACATAAATCACCGGTGATAACAATAAATGTCACTAAGTTTAAAATACTTTGTTGCTAAAGTGAAGGCAACATTTATAATATATAGTTAGAAGTGTTCCATCATGCATACTGCCGCTGCCGCTATCTTTATTTACAAGCAGAATCTTTCCTGTTAATAGAATGAGGATTTAGATGGATTCATGCGGTTTCAATGAAATTATAAAAGGTAATAGGTTCACACAGAGTGTTTTTTCCCCACATATTTTGAATGTTTTACTTGTGAGACAAACTCATTTTGGGAGTGACAGCTCATCCACCCAATCACAGGTCGCGGTGCTGTCCCGTCTCAGTCAGTGATTGGCTGAGCGGGCTGTCATTTCCGAGATGAGTCCATCTCAGAAGTAAATCATCTGCAGTTGGAGGGGGACATAAAAAAAAAACCTGGAGCAGGACACCGGGGGAGTGCGGAGAGATAAGCATGGGATGTTTACTGTCCATGTACACTAATGCGGGCTTAGGTTATGTTCACACACAGTATTTTGGTCAGTATTTTTTAACTAAAACTAGGAGTGGGTTTGAAACACAGAAAGGCTATGTTCACACACTGTTGGAATTGAGTGGATGGCTGCCATTTGTTTTAAAATAATGGCAATTATTTGCCAGTAATTGCGGCCATCCACTAAATTTTAGCAGTGTGTGAACATAGCCTTTCTGTGTTTTCAATCTATTCCTGGTTTAGTTGAATGTTTCCAATCCATTCTTTAGTTGAAAAATACTGAACAAAATACTGTGTGTGAACATAGCCTCAATTGTAAACTCTTTGGACTAATAGATAATAGTGATAAGAGCTAGCTGGGATTACGAGATCCTTCTTCTTCTGCTGCTGCTGCTGCTGGGCTGAATTTGCTGGATGGACTGGCCCGGGCATATTGTCAGCTGTTCGAAAGAATCTCCTCTTATCATTTTTCCTTAAACTGAATAAAGATTAAATAATGATATGTCCCTAGAGAAGTGATCACAACTGGGATGCTGCGGCACAGAAGAACACACCAGGGGTGCCACAACCTACTGGTTGGCAAGATGGGTATAGAAAAGAAAGTATACGTACTGTGTACAGGAGATCCTACATTCAAGGGGGCAACCTACCTCCATGAGGTCGTACTTACAGAGAAAAACTACCCACAGGGTTGTCATACCCAGGGCCGTATTACCATCTGCCGCTGCCCCCGGCACTAAACCTGCAGACCCTCCATCTTCACTCACCAATTAGCAGTATGATTTTCTAGTTTCTGAACATGATGTTTATATCTGATCAGTCTTAGGCCGCATTCCCACATTTACTGTACGTCACTACATGCAGCAGATGCCAGACCCTCATGTGGTAACCAATAGGCGTATGGCCAATTATCCTGGTAACAGTACATGACTACTGGGGAAGAAATGGGAGCGCGGTTTCAGCCACATACATTTCTCTACATTTAGAAACATTGTCTGAATCACGTTTTTCATGTTTTTTTTTTTTTTTTTTTATAACTATGCCGTTTGCAAATTGTCTGACTGAATTCTCACCACAGGATTGGTAGATTGGTAGGCAAGAGCTCCAGGTGTAACATTTACCACCGCCATACCAGACCTGAACAACACCGCCATACTGTGACTGGATATCATCGCCACACCAGACCTGACCAAAACCGCCATACTGTGACTGGATAACACTGCCACACCAGACCTGTACAATACCGCCATACTGTGACTGGATAACACCGCCACACCAGACCTGAACAATAATGCCCTACTGTGACTGGATAACACCGCCTTACCAGACCTGACCAATACCACCATATTGTGACTGGATAACACCGCCACACCAGACCTGACCAATACCGCCATACTGTGACTGGATAACACCACCACACCAGACCTGACCAAAACCACCATACTGTGACTGGATAACACCGCCATACCACACCTGACCAATACCGCCATACTGTGACTGGATAACACCACCACACCAGACCTGTACAATACCACCATACTGTCACTGGATGACACTGCTATACCAGACCTGACCAATACCACCATACTGTGACTGGATAACACTACCACACCAGACCTGACCAATGGAAGAAGAAGCTGTAACAGGAGATAGAGACCAGATAGGAGGGCCCATGCCTAATGTACTATGTACTCTGCCAGGATGTGGTGAAGTGTTGAAAGGTGTTTTAAAAAATCCTCGTACTTACGTATGGACGACTCCAAGTTATCTTATCTAACCGCCTTTTGCCCCACAGTGTAGGGTTTTTGCCCTACTAGGGTAATGCGTGATTGTGATCAAGTTATCCCTGGCTACATCTGTATCTCAGTGAAGATTTGTGCATTTTTGACTTTATACATATGTATACTGGTGTATGACTCTATGTTGCACTATAGCTGGGTTCACACTATGTATATTTGAGGCTGTATTTGTGAGGCTGTATAGCAACCAAAACCAGGAGTGGATTGAAAACACAGAAAGGCTCTGTTCACATAATGTTGTAATTGAGTGGATGGCCATCATTTAATGGCAAATATTTGCTGTTATTTTAAAACAACGGCTGTGGTATTGAAATAATGGCCGTTATTTACTGTTATATGGCGGCCATCCACTCAATTTCAACATTGTGTGAACAGATCCTTTCTGTGTTTTCAATCCACTCCTGGTTTTGGTTGCTATGAGGACCTGACATGAGGACCAAATACAGCCTCAAATATACTGTGTGTGAACCCAGCCTATATGTGTAATTTTAAAGTGTGTGTCTGCTTTATAAATCCCCACCAAGAAAAAACATCCTCCATCACATCTAACATCTACTCCAGGGAGTGCCCTCTGGGAAACCAGGACAATCACCTACATCGCAGTCTCCCAAGCTGTCTGGACCAGTCCTTCGGAGACCACCTGTGGGACTGCTTGAGCCCACTTGCCTGTGACTGACTGTGGTACAGCAAGACACAGCCAACCTGAAGGTTCTGTCTCCCAAGTATGTGGGGTGCTTCTAGGCTGTGCACCGACTGCAACATAAATTCTTTGTCTATTCCTTGAGTTTTGTCTTTGTGCTATTTTGTGCATAATCGAATTTATGTAAACTATGGATTCTGAAATAGAAAATACAGCAAAACTGTTGAAAAATGATTTCAGAACATTTGGCTTCTTCCTCAACAAAGTTTAGTAAAATGTTTAAATTGCCATTAAATTAAAAGTTGATTAAATGAATGTTTTGAATAGTTCTATAAGACCATCATACTGTAGCTGGTGCACTACGTTTTAGTGAACAGATCAGGAGATCATTGCACACATTGTCTGTATGAATAACATGTACGTTTGTATCTCTATAAGTTTGAAAGTAGTTACTCATTCCAGTTAAGGACGAAAGGACGACCATCCAAGTTCAAGAAGACTGGAATATCCAAGATTTAGTGCATGTATTAGAGAAAAGCAAGAATCTTTTTAGAGTAATTCCTCAAGGACACTTTGTTTAAAATAGGATTTGGCATACTTCACAGGAAACGTCTACCATATAAGATAATGAAATATCCGAGCGGGTTATTTTTGGATAATCAATGTGCATAATATCATAAGATTAATTCCATGTAATAGAATCATTTACCATTTATCTATTTGGTTATAAATTTGAAGAAATGTTACTATGAATATTATGTACCTCTGTAAATTGTAAGCAATGGCTGAGGAGTTCACAGTTTAGTCAAAAATTAACAGTTCTAGTGCAAGTCATATATGTTCATATCACATTTTTAGTACCATGTCACTTTAGCATGGCTCTTATTAATATATCAGGCATAAAATTAAAGGAGTACTCAAAGTGATTTTTTCTTTATTTCAAATCAACTGGTTTCAGAAAGTTATACAGATTTGTAATTTTCTTCTGTTTAAAAATTTAAAATCAGCTGCTGTATGTCCTGCAGTAAATGGTGTTCTCTTCCAAGTCTGACACAGTGCTCTCTGCTGCCACCTCTGTCTGAGACAAAAACTGGCCAGACCAGGAGATGTTTTCTATGTCTCAGACAAAATCAACAGAGATCACTGTGTCAAACTGAAAAGAATATACCACTTCCTGTAGGACATACAGCATCTGATAAGTACTGAAAACTGGGGATTTTTTAATAGAAGTAAATCTATATAACCTTCTTAAACCACTTCATTTGAAGGGGGCAAAAAAATCGCTAGCGTAGCCCTTTACAAAGATGTCAGGTGAAGTAACTTGATAACGGTGAGACTATCTACAGTTTCAAGCCTTGGAGAAAATAAGCAGCAAGGGAGAGTTCTTGAGTTTGATATATTGAAAGCTAATTAAAAAAAGGGCACACATATAGACCTCAGTGACATCTGAGTAATCTTTGTGATGGCTACATGGGCGCTCAAGGCTCAGTTATATAAATGGGAAGCAAAGGCTAGATCATTTGGACAGGGGAGCAGCTATTTATTTTAGCACAGAGAAGAGGCAAACCATCCCACCCAGGTAATGAATGAGGCACTTCATAATAAGTTCTATACAGAATCTCTGCAGAGTATAATTGTTAAAAGAGATGAGCGAATAGTGAAATATTTGGTAATTCGAAATTCGATTTGAATAGCTCCCGATATTCGTATATTCGAACGAATATTGAATCCCATTATAATCTAAGGGAGAAAAATCCTTGGGACCTGGAAATCAATATTCGACCACTAGGAGGTCACCAAGTGCACAATCACACCTCAGGAAATGATGCCAACACCTCTGGATGCATATGGGACAGGAGGGGAAGCATGCCTGGCTGCATCTAACACTAGTGATGAGCGAACATCCCAATTTTCGGTTTGGATCCTGAACACAAAAAAAAAATGTTTGTGATTGGTTCGTGTTCGTGTACACTGAACATTCATGAACAAATTACGAATGTAAAGTAGAAGCGTACATTGCGGTCTAGTGGAACACACTTGCGTACGTATCAGTAGTAGATAACAGGTATTATCCCGCAATCACAGTATACAGCCTTATACCGGATATATGATTGATTTTTACAATAATTAAATGAAAGAGCTGTTAAACTCCTTTACAGGACACAGACTGCGCAAATCAGTAGTAGCAAGATAACAGGTATTATCCCACACTCACAGTATACAGCCGTATACACTATCAGTAGATGTCTGAACATGGGTGGGAGGGTGAATCGAATTTTTAGTGCGTTATCGTACGAATATTCGAATGCAATCGAATAGCGTGATCAGCGTACTATTCGATCAAATACTATTCGCTCATCACTAATTATTAGCAATGTCAATAAATCCAATGACTGAATGTTGATGTCTTTTCTGATTAGAGTTGTTCAGTTTTTCTGTCCTTCTCCATCCAGCCCAGAACACCATGATGTCCTTCAGCCACAAATTAACTCTTCAGAGTTTGTCACCCAGACATCTTTGGCACCTTATTTTCTTTTTAGCACCCTTCCTATCCAGTCCCCACCCTATAAACAAACTTCTCATCCCACAGCCACTTTATCAGTATCATCCGACCACATCCCTCAGAACTGTGCCTGCTCCACTGCTCTTTCGACTGGAGCATTGTGTATTTTACTAATGAAACAAACTTATGGATGGTGAGAATTGTTGGCTTTATTGCTATTTCATTGAAATGTCTCTGGAATCTCATATGGACTCTCCAACTGAGCACCACTGTGGGCGCTAGTTCCTCCACCTGAACTACATCAGACTGGCTGGGGATAACTGCCTATCAGACTATCTAGCTAGATAGTCTTGAAAACGTGCCTCTGTTTCCTTCTTTAGCTACTAATTGGCTGAGCGGGAAGGTTCTTCTGCAACACTCAAAAGATACAGAGACAGTGGTAGAGGCAGGTAAGCAAAGGAGATGAAAAAAGTATGGTTCTCTATTTAACTGCCCCTGTAGCACAGTTCCCTTGCCTTCCGGTCTCCATCTGCCCCATACCCCACCACTGCACTCCGCTGCACCATGTCCCGTCTTGCTGGTGCTTCCGGGCTCAGGGACGTGGCCTGCTTAACCATTAAGTAGCAGAGGTGGGACACCTTTATAACTGCTGAATGGCTCTGCAGGTCTGCTAATGACACCACCCTAAAACTGGAGGTATCAGCACAACGGGGAGCGGCAAAAGCAGATTATAATACGTCCCTTTTGGATGGTAGCCTGGGGCCCTGTACTCCTGGGGGGCCCATAGCTATCCAAAAAGACTTACACTTTCAATGCTGTATAGTCTCCTGGCTACAGTTCTGCCATGATTTGCAAACAAAAAAAATTGCTGCTTCTTTACCGTTATTTTGCACAAATCAGGGCAAAACTGCATCCAGGAAACAATTTATTAATATTAGAGAACATACATGGGACATGTGATGTCACCGCAGATCCTGTACAGTCTGCACTGTGGAGGAGGGAGAAGAATCAGTGAAGAGAAAGGGATACAGGGTGACCGGTCTGTGGTGAGGGCAGGAGGATACAGGGTGACCGGTCTGTGGTGAGGGCAGGAGGATACAGGGTAACTAGTCTGGGGTGAGGGCAGGAGGATACAGGGTAACTAGTCTGGGGTGAGGGCAGGAGGATACAGGGTGACCAGTCTGGGGTGAGGGCAGGAGGATACAGGGTGACCGGTCTGTGGTGAGGGCAGGAGGATACAGGGTGACCAGTCTGGGGTGAGGGCAGGAGGATACAGGGTGACCAGTCTGGGGTGAGGGCAGGAGGATACAGGGTGATCAGTCTGTGGTGAAGAAAGGAGGATACAGGGAGACCAGTCTGGGGTAAAAGCAAGAGGATGCAGGGTGACCAGTCTGGGGTGAGGGTAGGAGTATACAGGGTTACCAGTCTGGGGTGAGAGCAGGATAAAAAAGGGTGACCAGTCTGGGGTGTGGACAAGAGGATAGAATAACATTACACTAAGGCTCAAGCTGGAGATGGACCAGGAAGCTTCGCCTCCTAATTCACAAGTACAAACTGGAGAGCGAAGACAATGGCGTCTCTGTTAAGATATTTAGGCACCAAATTTAAAATGAAAGTAATTGACAAAATAAAAATTGAGCACAGTGCTGCCTGATAAAAATTTTATTAAAAACTTTACATGTACATGGTAAATGTGACATTATCTATCCCGTACTATGAACACCACACTAGTGTTACCATAGTTACAGTGCGGTGGGGGGGGGGCAAGCTTGGCAAACAGCCGGGGCCTATGGTAAAGTTGATCCACCCCTGGGGACCAGAGTGGTGTAGTATGGGCAGCAGCGCGGGAGCCAGAGTCAAGTGTATGTTACTTTTTCCTCTCACCCCCTCCCTCCCTGGCCATAGCACAAAATAACATCCTGACCATATAACACCTTACACATTAAATAAACACTATTTTTCATTTTATTATTTTAACATTTCAATATTTTTTGTGTGGTGTATCTCTTTTGTATTGTTTGCTGCTTTTATAAAAGCAAAATGCTTTGAAGAGCTTTCATGGTCTCTCACGCATTTCTATCCAAGTAGTACTTTGTAAATGACCCAGTTTTAACCCCGCTCTTTATCATTTGTCATTTCACTGTCAGGTAAAATACAGGGATAGGAAAAATACCCCCATTTTAGATGTCCCCTCGAAGTGCATGACTCTCACTGTGAATGGCTTCTTATATTAAGTAGGAAACCTTGTAAAAGACACGGGCATACTTTATTGCCATGGCATAAAAAAGTGAGCAATGGAGTTTCAAACTACAGCTAGGTATAGATGTAAAAATGGGTCGGTGACATTACAAGGACTCCGGTTGAGAAAGGACGTACACAACAAGAGATTTCATAAAATATTTTATTATTTTATTTTTTTTATTTATTTTTGCCAGTTGTGTTATGCTGCTAAACTTCTCTCATAGACCACATAAAAATCCTGGCAAAAAAAAAAACTAGCAATGTAATACTGTTTTCTATAAATTAAATTATCCACTGATCTCCCTACATACCCTTTAATAATACTGTACAGTTTAATGTCTCATGAAAAGATCCCGTTAGTTGATTTGCATTGGTTATGTACTGCTTAGTGTATCCTTTCAAGCAATACACAACATATACATCCAACAGAGATAAACCCAGAGGACAACTGTAAATGAAATGACTTTACCGTCTGCACTTGTAGTCCCCTGTTTGAGCCCTAACTCTTGTGAGAGGCAAATGGAAATCAGCAGGATATGACTTTTCAAATACCAATCTTTCGCATAATGAGAAAGTCTCCACTCACCTCATTATAAGACACTTTTTTTTCCTGATTACGGGAACCCACTGGGATTTGGCAACAAGGTCTGGGAGAAAATAATTTCACTGATTGACACAGCTACCATTTAGACCGTTTCCTAACAAAAGAAGAAAGTTTGTGAGGCGCACTAAACAATATTTATGCCTCTCCGTTCAACACCAAACAGCATGGAAAACTGACTGCTGTATATGTCTTCTGCAATAGAAAAAAAAAATTATAAATAATATTCATTCCTATACATACTGGCGTAAAAGTAGATCATTTAGAAAAGTTCAAAAGAAGAGGGTCCAATAAGGCGCACACACTTTAGAATTTGGTTGCACGCTGAAGAGTTCACAATCCCAAATTTAGGCACAGAAATTCCAAGCGTTAAATACATGATTGGGTACAGAAATAATGCAACCTTTTAACTTGACAAAAACTTCAAAGGGAACTGTCATAAGTTTTAAGATCAAAATCAGCAGGGGATGTGATATAAAGCAGGTTTGCAATTTACATTTTTTTTAATTATTATTAACATGCTGTAAAACAAAGCTATACTTACTTGTATTCAGGTCTTGTTTCCTTAAGGCTGCTGTGCAACAGCTATACTTACTGTATCCAGGTCCAGTCTCCTAAAGGCTGCTATAAAACAACTATACTTACTGTATCCAGGTCCTGTCTCCTAAAGGCAGCTATATAACAGTTATATTTAATGTATCCAGGTCCAGTCTCCTGAAGGCAGCTATATAACAGCTATACTTACTGTATCCAGGTCCAGTCTCCTGAAGGCAGCTATATAACAGTTATACTTACTGTATCCAGATCCAGTCTCCTGAAGGCAGCTACAGTATATAAAAGCTATACTTACTGTATCCAGGTCCTGTCTCCTAAAAGGCAGCTATATAACAGTTATATTTAATGTATCCAGGTCCAGTCTCCTGAAGGCAGCTATATAACAGCTATACTTACTGTATCCAAGTCCAGTCTCCTGAAGGCAGCTATATAACAGCTCTACTTACTGTATCCAGGTCCAGTCTCCTGAAGGCAGCTATCTAACAGCTATAGTTACTGTATCCAAGTCCAGTCTCCTGAAGGCTGCTATATAACAGCTATACTTACTGTATCCAGCTCCAGTCTCCTGAAGGCTGCTATATAACAGCTATACTTACTGTATCCAAGTCCAGTCTCCTGAAGGCAGCTATATAACAGCTATACTTACTGTATCCAGGTCCAGTCTCCTGAAGGCTGCTATATAACAGCTATACTTTCTGTATCTAGTTCCAGTCTCCTGAAGGCAGCTTTGTATTCTTGTGCTGGTTAAAAAACAAAACAAAGCAAAACAATAAATTAGGGAGCAGGTATAAATTTGTGATATGCATCAAACATGATAAATCAGGCACAGGAAGAAGCTACACCTCCTTTCTGCCTTGCCTCCCCCTCCCTTCTTCCCACCCATCAGTCAAGCTGGGATACGGCTGACATATGCAACCGAAAAAGAGAAAATATGCCCCACCTTAGCCAGGCTGACAGGTTCCCTTTAAAAACTGTGTTCAGGGGACTGGACCTGGATACAAGTAAGTATAGCTTTGTTTTAAAGCATGATAACACAACAACAACACTAATAATAATAATAATAATAATAATAATAATAATTATTATTATTATTATTATTGCAAACTTGCTTTATTTCACATCCCCTGCTGATTTAGATTTTGAAAGATATAACAGGTAACCTTTGAGTACACACCCTTAAGGTCAAAACGTTGCATTCTTTCTGTACCTGATCATGTAATGAAAACTTGGAATTGATTGCACTATAGATGCTGTTGGACTCTCTTCTCATTATAACAACACATTAAGCATTGCAATGAATTATCTTACACTATAATACAGTTTCATGGTAAAAATTGTTGAAAATATTTTTGTCAAATAGTTTTTTTTATGGCCATAAACTTTTAACCAACAGTGTTTATCATCAAGTCAAAAAAATCGATAATCAAAAAACAGCCATTTTTTAATGCATGCTGTTTCATGGTCTTAAAACACCTCAAACTACTATGTGCAAAAATAATTTAAAGGGAATAGTGGTGGAAGTATAGATTTAATAAAACAGCTTTTTTTTCTCTACTACTTTTGAAGCAAATCATTACTTTTACTGGAACAGCCCTTAAAATATTATAAAAAATTCTGTAGATATACAATATGATATCTAAAAGAAAAGGGCATAGTATGTTATAAACCACACATTTGAAATGAGTCATAAATCCTAGTCAGAGATATAGCTTCTGCTCTAGAAGGATAACTGGGACCATAGACAGTCATTTTCAAGGCCTCCTTTTATTTTCCTCTTCTGCTTTTCAGTCTTATGTGTGTAACACCAAAAAACCTTGTGCCTCAACATCTCTTTGGATCACTACACTGCTTTCTGTTACTCCCAATGACCTCACATTCAGAATCATTGATCCATTAAACCTTATCTTTTGGTGTTCTAGTTCAAAGTATTCTGCTTTGATGTATATTACCTATCAGATGCATGAGGCTGAGGTGAGTCTTTTCACAGTGGAAGGATAGAAGCATGAACAGAAACACATGGGATTTTTTTTTTTTTTCAGATTCGTGGAGTGTTATTTCCAAACCTTTCAAAATGAAAGCTTCAAGTAATGTTTATCAGATGGTGACAGTTATGGTTGTCTACCTGGTTTTGACTGGTTCTTAGAGGTCTTTTTTGAGTATATCTTTTATTTTTTATGTTCAGAGTTGAAAACTTCAGGTTTTTTTCCATAGAACACTTTTATGTGCCTTTTAAGTTATATGTGTGCACCTAAGGGGTGTGTGGTGCAGCCACTACTTTTTCTCTAGGTCTGAGTGATAAGAGAAGGCTGCTGTAAAGTGATCTGTACAGCATTGTAGCAACATGTGACACCAGTAGATAAAGTAAACAATAGCAGCTCCCCATGAAATTACCTTTTCAAATGTCACAGACCATGCTCAATGATGTTGTCGTGTATGTCCATGAGTCTTGCTGTAAAGCATATCACTTAGTGCTGCGAACAGTAGCTCAGGCAATATGGCAGCTCTGATAACAATGTATAAATAGTGAAATAAAAATAATTATAGTCAAAAAATAGAAACAGATTCGAATAAAAGAAGTTTTAGTATGTGATTCTAATCATTAAAAGAAAATTTATGTGACACATTCCCTTTAAAAAATACAAATATGTCTTATGTGATCTCTGAGTAAAGTTGCAAGATTCACAAAGGCAATCCTTTTACAAAACAGTTTTTTAAATTATCATTTCATAATAGAAAGTTAAAGTTAGTCCTGTGAAAAAAGTAATAACCCCCTGCATCTCCCACTGATATTTCCAGCCACTAGTTAGAGCTGCAACATCTGAAGGAAATGATAATGGGGTGTTACCTAAAGCTGCTGCAATATCCCAGTGCCCATCTAACAGCTACCGAATATGTAATGTTGGCCGGTGGCTGATTAATTCTTTTATCATTACAGGGAGAAAATTCCTTCCCAACCCCAAAATGGCAATCATAATAATCCCTGTTTCAACAACCTTTTACACAATAAGGCTATGTTCACACTTTGTAAGAGACCGGCCGGCCTGTCTCTGCAAAGATCATCCCGGCCGAAGTGTTCTGATGCGCGCACATCAGCGCGCGCCCGCATCGGGACTCCCCATAGGACACAATGAAGTAAGTGTCTGGAGCCACTCGCTTCATTGTGTAAAGTGACATGGGTTTCTACGGCTGCAATTCATTGAATTGCGGCCACAGAAAAAGGACGTCAGTTCTTTACAGCGCCGCATGGGATCCCAGCCGGAGTGTATACAATGTGTATACGCTCTGGCCGGGATCCCATAGGAAATAGGCAGTATCTCACAGCGCACAAAGTACGGTCATTGTTGCCGATGGTAACAATGGACATACTTTTACGCTGTGTGAACATAGCCTAAAATTACATTGCATAAACCATACAAGTGGGTGGTAAGTGGATGGGAGGGTCTGAAAAATGTGTCCTGCTTTTGACCAGGCTACCTTTTCTTTCTACCCATGACCCCCACCCCTTCGTCTCCCTGGCTTGCCTCCTCCCTCCCTCCCTCAGGTATTTCCCTTTGCATACTGAGGCCATGTTCACATGCTGTCAAAGACCGGCCGTTCTGTGACCCGGCTGGGTCACGGAATGGCCGGTCTCTGAAAAGATCATCCCGGCCAGTACTGCAGTACCGACCGGATGATCTTTCGGGCCGCAGTCTTCTGATGCGGACGTATCTGTGTGCACCCACATCACAACTCCCCACAGCACACTATGGAGCGAGCGGCCGGATCCGCTCTCTCCATAGTGTGCACTGACATGGTTTCATTGACATAGTTTTCAATGAATATGTCAGTTGTTTGCGGTGTTGCTGGGGATCCTGGCCGGAGCATATACTATGTGTATACTCTCCGGCTGGGATCCCATAGACAATGTAACGTATATTCTCGTAATAATCACGGCCGTTGTACAAAGGCCGTGATTTCATGGAAATATACGTTGTGTAAACATAGCCTAATCCCCCTTTGTTCTCACACAAAGATCCCTTGCCTCCCCCCTCTCTCACCATTTTTGCCCAGACTTTTTGGATGCAGCCTTTTCTCCCATACTATACTGATCCCTACTTCCTACCTTAATAAAAAAAAAAAAAAAAAACACAACCAGGTAATTATGTTAGCAGCGACCCTCCTTATGCTTCCTCGCCGGAAGACCCCTTTCCCTTTTTGCCCAATTCCTCACACTATACCTCTCCATCTTTCCAGCTATAGTATTCTCAGTTGTGAAGCTTGTAGCCATTATGGAAAAAATGCTATATCCCATATTCCATTAAAAAATTACTAGACAAAGTTTATCAGCGGCTGGCTCAGGAAATATCCTTTGTCCGGCCCGAACAAACTTTCATAGCCGCCCATGCTGGCCACTAGAATATTGATGCTTGTTAAACACCAAAGCCAAATAAGAACCAAGTCGCTTGCATCTTTATACCCTAGTCAGAAAGAGGTATCACAGTGCCAGCTATCATTATGTGCCTACTGTAGAGGTTTTTTTTTTTATTGTTTTTAATGGCTGTTTGAATCAGTAATTATCCTATGAGGACCTCTGTTTGTCTATTCTTAAGAGCTTCCACACTGCCATGAAATTGATGCATAGTCTGCTGCGCCAGTGATTGTGCCCTTGATGGTTATGCATCTGATCTTTAGTGCTCATGCAAGAAACATGTGAAGGTTTAACAATAAAAGTCTAATGTTCCTTATTTGTATAAACACATATTAAATAGCATGCTGTTAAATCTAATTCACATGTGAACAATGCTAGAAGTCTGGTGTGCATTCGCAGTTGCTTACTTTGTCACATTTTATGCAGCTCGTTTTTATAGCAAAGTTCACTGCATTGTTTTATCAGCAAATAACAACTTAAAATAACAAATTACAGATTGTTTGCAAACGGGAGCATTTGTTTAGCATCTTTAATTATAAATGAAGTTGCAATGTGAGAACTCGGGCTCAAGAAGACTCCTTGAATAAATATAATGAATGCAGTATGTGCTTTTTTCTTCCAGAATGGTTGATTTTACACAAAGTAATTTGTACAATATAGTTAATATAACTTAGATAAACGATCATGATCAAATATGAGCAGCCATTCATGCGACTGTGCTAAATATTGTTGATACTAGTGAATTCTAAGGTTTAAATGAGAAACATTGTTATAATGAAACAGGTAAAAAAAAAAAAAAAAAAAAAGTGTTTCCACAACATTCACGCAATAATAAAGTGACTCTGTACCGTCATTTAATCCAAGATCTGTCATGGAATCCATTCAGCAGGTGATGCAGTTATTGTCCTAAAAAACAACTTTTAGGCTGCATTTACACGTTCCGTGCTCCTCACGGAACATGGATGTGGAATGTCTGTAACGGACTCTCCCCTGCCTGGGCAGCATCTGTAATTAGTAATTAGATGCTGAGAGTGGGGGAACTGTACAGATATGCACTGCACTGTAATGACAGCGCCGCACATATCTGTACAGTTCCCCCGCTCCCAGCATCTAATTACAGAGAGTCCAGCGGGGGAGAGTCCATTACAGGCATTCCACGTCCGTGTTCCGTGAGGAACACAGAACGTGTGAATGTAGCCCTAAACTCGCAGCCCTTTGTCAAATTGGTGAGGCCTAGAGTGTCTGTGCCCTAGGCTTGCATCGCCTCTCTGGCCCTCCTCCCCGCCATCCTCATCATTAAGAATGCCCTGGGCAGAATTTCTCCTAATCAAGACTTGTCTAAACACTGCACATGTGCCCTAACTATCCAGCACATGTGCTGTGCTCAGACAAGTGAAGAATAGGAGAAATCCTATCCAGGGGCATTTGTAATGATGGGGAGGGTGAGGAGGAGAGACGGAGAGGTGGTGCAAGCCTAGGGCACAGACACTCTAGGCCACACTAAGTAGACACAGAACTGCAAGTTTAAAAGTTGTTGTTTTTTTTAGAATAAAAAAATCACCTGCTAAACAGACCCCAGGACAGATTTTAGATTAAAAGCAGCTATGCGATGGTACAAGCAATTTGAAGGTGGGGTGGGGGAGGGAAGGGCATATAGGGGACACACAGTCATTTTCACTGCCCTATTAAGCATCAACTCTTGCACCATGATGATTAATAATAATAATAATAATAATAATAATAATAATAATAATAATAATTATTATTATTATTATTATTATTATTATTAGTGTAATTGGAAATTTTTGATCATTTTGATCAATATTATTTTTTTTCTGACATATAAGGTTAAGTCCACACTACGTTTTTGCAATCCGTAATTTTTTTTTTCATCCGTTTTTGCCAAAACGGATGAAAAAAAGCGGATTGCAAAAATGTATTGTGGACATAACACTGTGCAGAAATAATTTTGTTATATTTTAATAGATCATACAATTCCAGATGCTACAATACCAAATACATTTTGTTTAGTTACACCCTGAGACACGTCCCTCAAACTTGGACTGAGCATGGACTTCAAGGTGTTAATACAACTTGATCTGACTCTGGTGGAAGTCCCATCTTGCAACTTACAGGACGTAAATAATGCTATACTAATGTCTTTATGGCAGATCTGAAATGATGCCTTCAGAGATCTTATGGAGTCCTTACTTTTATGAGTAAGAGCTCTTTTGGCAACACGAGGGAGACCTACTGTACACAATATCTGATTGGTGGTTTTCCTGTTATGTCTGATTGGTCCTTGTATAGTATATAGTGAAATATATAACTACTGCTATTGGTTACACATTGCTTATTTATTTATTTATCTATATCATAAAAATGAAAGTCTGTCTGTCTGTCTGTCCCATATAGACTTCCAAACGCCTGAACCGTTTGACCCCAAATTTGGCAGACAGATACATTGGGTGCCCGGGAAGGTTTTAGCGAAGGTCCCGTCCCCGCCAGATGTAAAGGAGAGGAGGGGGAGGGGGAAGAGCGGCGCCCCATAGAGATGAATTGGAAAATCTCCTCACTGAACACAGGAGATATAATTAGCTGCAGCTGCCCAGAGAAAACGGCAGTTGAGAGCCTTAGCAACCAATAGGATTACTGCTTTCATTTTCACAGGGAGTTTTGGTTGCTAGGGAAGCTGCCTCACAACATTCACAGTAATAACTGGTAGACCTCCTACTCCATCTATACAGTACATGTATATACAGGGCACTACAGGTATAGAGGACCCCCTACTCCATCTATACAGTTCATGTATACAGGACCCCCTACTCCATCTATACAGTACATGTATACAGGGCCCCCTACTCCATCTATACAGTACATGTATACAGGGCCCCCTACTCCATCTATACAGTACATGTATACACAGGATCCCCTAATCCATCTATACAGTACGTGTATACAGGACCCCCTACTCCATCTGTACAGTACATGTATACAGGACCCCCTACGCCATCTATACAGTACATGTATACAGGACCTCCTACTCCATCTATACAGGTATACAGGGCAGTATTACCAGCTGCTGCTGCGCTAAGCACTAAACCTGAAGGCGCCCCATCCTCACTCACCAATTAGCATCAGGACTGGTAGGTAATAGCTCCACACGTCACATTTAACACCGCCACACCAGACCTGACGAAAACCACCAGACCTGACCAATACCGCCATACTGTGACTGGATAACAACTCCATACCAGACCTGATACCACCATACTGTGACTGGATAACAACTCCATACCAGACCTGACCAATACCGCCACATTGTGACTGGATAACTCCGCCATACCAGACCTGACAAATACCGCCATACTGTGACTGGATAACAACTCCATACCAGACCTGACCAATACCGCCATACTGTGACTGGATAACACTGCCATACCAGACCTGACCAATACCGCTATACTGTGACTGGATGAATCTGCCATACCAGACCTGATCAATACCACCATACTGTGACTGGATAACACCGCCATACCAGACCTGACCAATACCGCCTTACTGTGACTGGATAACACTGCCATACCAGTCCTGACCAATACCGCCTTACTGTGACTGGATAACACCACCATACCAGACCTGACCAATACCTCCATACTGTGACTGCATAACACTGCCACAGCACCTCCACCAACTCTATACTACAGGTATACAGAACCCCAAACTATACACTACAGGTATACAGGACCCCCAAACTATATACTTCAGGTATACAAGACCTCCACCAACTCTGTACTACAGGTATACAGCACCTCCACCAACTCTATACTACAGGTATACAGGACCCTCTATACACACTGGTAGATGAAGTGTCGGATCCTCGGGGTAGGCGGGGACCACAGGAGCCAGAATGACGGCGCTTCACGGCTTCAGGTTTAATGAAGTAAAACAATGAATTTTAATGGTCTCATAAACAACGCGTTTCGAGGCATAAATTGCCCCTTTGTCAAGTAGGAGAGACATCGTTTTACTTCATTAAACCTGAAGCCGTGAAGCGCCGTCATTCTGGCTCCTGTGGTCCCCGCCTACCCCGAGGATCCGACACTTCATCTACCATTCTCCATTCCCTGATCTCCTGGCTTGGGATCTCGGCATCTACCCTTGGAGCCTGGCTGCTACGGCTACTACCTCTCTCTTCACTGATACAGGTGCATACAGGTGTTGTGTTCTTAGCACAACACCATCAGGTGAGCAGTTTTATTATCAGCTTGTTCGACCTACAATCTGTTGTTTACGTTATCACCCTATGGCGCCCTTTCCACTTTTTTAGCCCTCTATACACACTGACACTTTATACCCAGGCAGCGTCGGGTACATTTTCTAGTTTATTATATTTTTAGGATCACATATCATTTAACATTGTTCCCTGATTCATGAATGAATGACCCTATTGATTAGAAACCAAGCAGTATAGTCCACTGTTGGAGAGTCAAATGCTCATACAACACACACTGCATCAAACTGAAACTCATGGCTGATATTGTCTTTGTCACTAATATCTTGATTTGGCAATGATTAATCTGTGCATGGTACAATGGGCATGGTTGCTGTACAGCTTTCTTTTTTGACTGTAAAGAATAGTCTTAGCAGTCTGTAAGTAATGAAATTATTCTTTAGCGTCTTTACTGAAATGAATTTCAGAGCCACCCTTTTAAGAATCCTAATAGGAAATGTGAGATATATTTGTTAAACCCCTTAAGGTCAAAGCCAATTTTCATTTTTTGCACTTTATATTTAAAAGTCCATAGCACTTGCATTTTTCCACTGAGAGACCCATATCAGCACTAATTTTTTGCTAAATCAATTGTACTTTGTAATGACAGGCATTATTTTTCCATAAAATATGCTGCGAAACCGGAAAAAAAAATCATTTGCTCTGTCAAATTGAAAAAAAAAAGGAATTTGTTTGGAGTTCGAGAAGTTTTGCATTTACACCGTTCGCCCTATGGTAAAACTGACTTATTATGCATGTTCCTCACTTCAGTACGATTACAACGATATGTAACATGTATAACTTTTATTTTATTTGATGGCTTTAAAAAAATTTATACCATTGTTAACAAATATATGTTCCTTAAAATCGCTCCATTCCCAGGCTTATAGCGCTTTTATCCTTTAGTCTATGGGGCTGTGTGAGGTGTCATTTTTATATAATAATTACTTTCTATTGGTACCTTGTTTGCACAATGCGACTTTTTGATCACTTTTTATTAAATTTTTTCTGGATTTGATGTGACCAAAAATGCGCAGTTTTGCAATTTTACGCTGTTTGCCGTGCGAGATCAGGAATGAAATAATTTAATAGTCCGGGCGATAACACGCACGGCGATACCAAATATGTTTATTTATTTATAAAATGGGAAAAGGGGGGTGATTTGGACTTTTATTAGGGGAGGGGATTTTTTATTAATAAAAACACTTTTTTTACTTTTTTTTTTACATTATCTAGAAGTCCCTCTGGGGGACTTGTATATACATAGCACTGATCTCTCATAGAGATCAATGCTGTGTATATACACAGCAAAGATCCATTAGATCTGTGATCCATTGCACTGGCCTGCTGCAGGCCAGTGCAATGTACAGTATTGCCGAGTCGGGATCAGCGTCATTGCGACGCTGAGGCCCGGCCAGGCCAGAAGAACGGATCTCCCCCCCCCCCCCCCCCCCGCGATCGCATCGCGGGGGGGGGGGGGAGATCCGACCCACTAGACACTAGGGACATGAGGTCTGAAGCATTTCAATGCAGCTGTCAAGTTTGACAGCTACATTGGAATGCTTAATTAGCCGACGCGGCAACGGGACCTGCGCCGGCTAATAGAGGCACTCCCCAGCTACACATAGCAGCCGGGAGCGGCGCCGTTTAAAGCTAATTGGCCTTGAACTGTACTACAAGTGCAAGATTTCCTAAGGAGTCAACCCTACAGCTAGCTTCTCCCACTAGGTCCTACACTCCTTATCCTGTGTTACTCTGTTCCCACAAGATAGCTTAGGTGGATGTTCATCTCTGTGGACGAAGGATTCTTCTCTTCCTCTAGTAACAGCCCCCCAGATGAGAACCATAGGGTCTTGATAAGGCCCCTGACCTCTAACCAGCAGTCCACCGTCACCACCGCTGAACAAACTAGTGCTTAACCAAGTCAAGCTCGACTATCAATGACAGCTTCTGTGCTTGTTTCACCTGAGGCCATGCCAGCAAGTCGATATGCATAAACAGGGTTTTAAATGGACTTGCTGATATGTCCTAATATAGGAAGGGGTGAAAGTCCTCTATCCTGTGCAAAAAAAAAAGAGAAAATTTACTATAGCCTTTCTACTAATAATTTTTTTGCAAAGGTTTAAAAACATTAGAAACACCAGAAAATACCCCATTTTAAATGCTACACCCACAAAAATCAAAGAGCGTAATATGCTTTTGATCCACCACAGATGTTTCATAGACCTTTTTAGAATTAAAAAGGAAAGATGAAAAATTACAGGGGCACATGCTTCCTGGAGCTTCTGCATCATGCGAGTTTTCACCAGCTCCTAACGGACTCTCAAGCCAGCTAAAATGGGGAAAATCAGGAGGGATCCCTACAAACACATCTTCAGACCCCAAAGGCACAGAAAAATGTAGGTCAACATGGACAAAGTCATATATAAGAAGTCTGCAGCCTCCTCTACCTCTGCTTCAAAGATATAGCCAGCGGCCAGACACACCGGCTAGTTGGATTTACAGCTGACTCCAGTAACAATAGCATGGCTGACTCCTATGAAGCGGGGGAAGATACAGACGCCAGACCATTTTCAAGAGGCTTCCTGAAGGAACTGGGGACTCCTATAATAAAAGACTTAGCTGATATAAAAACCAACATCCACCATATTGGCACAAAGGTGGAGAGCCTGAAATTCAGGCAGGCAGAGCTATTCATCTATAATGAAGCAATGGCGACAGCAATTGAGGGACATTCTACAGCTATATTAGGACATTGCCCCGAGCACCGGAAACTTCTATTGGATAAGCTCAGAGATGCAAGCATGCTGTTCAGATGACTATATTTATTCAGAATTTGGATTACAAATGCAGGAAAATTGATTAAAATCTGCTACCCTGAGGAGAAAGCAGCCTTGCTATTTCTACTATCAATTGCATTCCACAACAGTTCCTTTCTTTATGTTCTTTGATTTATTTTCACATCATATGTTTAGATACACACAAAAATTCTGCTCCTGATTAAGTTAGCACAAATGGTTTATATTATTTTCATGACTGTATTGTATACCACAGAAGTTGGAACTTTTTGGTCACTGTCTTTCTCAACTGGTATACATTGGTGGGTGGTAGAGGAACTAGCAGATGGCGTCGCGTGTGTAGAGATAAAAGTCACAGCCGCAGCAGCACAGTCAGAGTTTTGCCAATGAACATAACATTCCATCATGGCTACCACTCACCAATATGACGCAACTTCCCCAGCTTTCTCTAGTCGAGAAGTGGTCAGTTCTCCAATAGACTAAGGGCCACATGTATCATCCTGCGAACGGATGATTTTCGGCGGAAAGTGCCGATTTGCGTTTTTTTTTATACGCAAATGGCCGATTTGCGAATAAAATATTCGCAAATCGGCACTTTCCGCCGAGTACGCCAGGGGGCGGAAAGGGGGCGTGTAGTGGGCGGAACGGAGGGCGCGGACTCAGAGTCCGCGCGATTTACCATCCGTTCCGCCCAAATATACGCCAAAAACCTACTCCAGTCCTCAGCTGGCGTAGGTTTTCGGTGGTGCGCACCGGCGCGCACGGGATTTATGTAGAGGCAGTCCGCCTCTACATAAATCTCCGTAGCGCCGGAGCTGCGGGGGCATTTTTAAGTCCGGCGTAAAAAACGCCGGACTTAATAAATGCCCCCCTAAGTCTCCCAGGACACAGAGGAAAGGCAGAAAATCAGCTGAAGAAGACTGAAGTGTTCTCCAGACTACTGGTTTGCTACAACACACCTTGTCCCACTTAGTGGATTTCAAGGAAAACCATATCCTGGTTTGGTTCAACTTGCCATCTCTGTTTTGTTAAGTTTAGTGCCACCCCATGGCTTGGCCGCTTAATGATGCATCATTTCTTACTACTCCTGTTAGGGTTTCCAGCCCTATTGTTTTTCTTATATTGTAGGTTAGCTTAACTCTCTTTTAAGGATACAAGTAACTAGACCACCAGCTTCAGCCACACATATAATTTCTTTGCTAAATGATAACGTTATGAATTCTCCTAAAAAAGTGTTCCCCCCCCCCCCCCTATTCATGAAGTTACAGGATGACATAATATTTTGTCAGGAAGCACATTTTAAGCCTACGACAAGTATTGCTAGTAAAAACTACCAAAATTGGTACCATAGCATGCAATTCAAACTTCATGTGGGTTAGTATTATGCTTTATTCACACGTCAGTATATTTTTCCAATCCGCAAATTACAGTCAGTAACAATCCGCAAATTCAGTCAGTATTGCATCCATAAAAAAATACGGACCCCATAGAGTTGTATGGGTGTGTCAGTTACTGTCCGTACTAGGGCCTGTCCTTTTTTTTTTGCGGAATGGATTGCAGCCCAGTACACAACACGGATGTGTGTATGGGTCCATTGAAATACATTGGTCCTATTTTTCTGTGGATCCGCAATTGCGGACAGGAACAGGATGTGTGAATAGGGCGTTAGAATAAGCAAAAATGTCCCCTTTAATCCCTTCACGTCCACAATATGTTTATATACGTTCTTGTTGCCAATGCCCTGTATATGAATGTTCCTGACTTCAGAGGCTGTAGATGTGCAAGTGACCACTGCAGTGAGAGCAGTCCCATACACATCAGTGTGTCCGGAGATAATGACTTTCACTAACCCCTTAAACGCTGCGATCTATAACAATCGTGGCGTTTAAGAAAGTCAGTGACAGATTAAACACCTGTCATTGACTGATCGGGACCCTTGGGTTTTGATCACTCGTACCAACAGGCGGGGGGAAAGCCAATGTCCTGTCGCATCGGCCATCTGTGTATAGAGTCTGCTCTCAGGCAGACTCTATATACATATCGCTGATAACGCTGATCTATGCTATGGCATAGCATAGATCAGTATATGCAATCCACAGTAAAATAATCTACAGTAAAATATAAGTGTCTTTTTTTTTAATGTAATTTAAAAAAAAAGTTTTTAAAAGTAAAAAAAAAACCTTAAAACACCCTCCCCGAATAAAAGTTTAAAATACCTCCTTGCTCATAATAAAAATAAAAATATGTAAAAAAAGAAATAAAAAATAAACATATTACATTTCGTAGCGTGTGAAATTCGGTCTAATAAAATATAACAATATTGTTCCTGTGAATGGCGTGTATGCAGGTTTGAATATTACTATTGGATTGTGTACTTTAAGGCTATTTCAACATGCTGTGCAAACAACGGCCGTTCTTTTTTATAAAAAAAAGTATGTTGTGTGAACAATGTCTAAAGGTGTAATCTTAAGAATTAATTCTACACATTGTCAGTAATTACATGGAAAGTAAAAAAATAAAATAAAATAAACATATATACACAATGTGGTTGCAAGAATAAAACTGGTTATTTGAAGGACAGAAAAGTCGATGCTATGTGCTTGTCATACAGAAGTCATTGTTGGCTTACTAAATAGCAGCCATTTGGATACGTTTTGACCTCACTTATGTATCTTTTGCATTGTGTTTATAGTAGTAAAAAAAGATAAAACTCTACACTTTTGACCCAAATGCGTAAGCAAGTATAATGTTAAAGTTTATTAAGCTGTCCTCTGCAGTAGACCTCATAAAATGCTGCTGGGAATCACAAATCTTATATAAGCTCATTAAATCATTTTCTTTTCAAGTTGGCATTTTTCTTGGCTCCTTTGGCTGATCTAGTTCACCATTTGCCAAAAGCTTTGAGGTATAAATTTATTCATAACTGTTTCCTTTTTATGTCCAACTATAAACTTTCTGTGGGTTAAGTTTCAGCTTAAACTTTACAGCTCTGTACTTATACTGTACTTACTCCTTTGTTAAATTTAGCTTTTTAAAAGGATTGAGCAATTCCTTCTACAATGCTTTCTTACAAATTCTATTAGATGTTTTCTATGCGTATATATCTTGTGTGACACGGCAGATCTTTAGCAACCTTGATTGCTGAGCTCAGCTACAGAATAGGTTTTATTACCTACAATGCATTGCACTCTGCTTTGTTTTCTACTTTACCATAAAGACGTGATGCACTGCAGCACACCATACTCTGTGTAGCCACTGAGTCAGTAGTAAAAAAAAAAATATCAGCATTTTTATACATCCATAGGCAATGTTCACACAACGTTTTTTCAGCTCTGTTTAAAATTACGTCAGTCTGGCCTCCCCTTAGTGCAATGACGGCTGTTGGCACATTATTCTAGTTTTACTTACTAATTGGCCTTTGGGTGCGGCTTAATTGAAAAACCCATTGAATTTAATAGTAAAACAGGAGAAAGAACGGTGGAAAAAGAAAAACTGTCTGTGAACTACTACGAAAACACGTCCGCTGTTTGCAAAAGACGTCCTAAAATAATGAACAAGTTTACTATTTTACGCCCGCTGCAAAACGTCCTTTATTCAATACACTGCGTGCATTGGACGTCAGTGTTCCCATTGACTTCAATGCATTGCCATTGCAGTCAGTTAAATCTCGTCAAAAATGGATGTTTTTGTAAATATGAAAATCGGCCACCTTTTTGATATTTTTGATGTTGTGGGAACATAGCCAAAAAGAGACGCTACAATCTATGTACCCAGAATGTCATACCTTACAAGCATAGTCTATTGATTTTATTATAGGCACTGTCCCATTATTATAGGCACTGTCCCATATTTATTATTATTATTATTATTATTATTATTATTTTTTTTTTTTATATTATTATTATTATTATTATTATTATTATTATCATTATTATTATTTTTTTATTATTATTATATTATTATTATTTTTTTTTTTTTTGTAAATAAATAAATAAACAATAAATCAAGCATATTCAGTTGTCACATCTTTTTTTTTTTTTTTTTTAGCTAAAGAAGATTTAATTCCCAGGAGAGCCTTTAAGGGTGGCCATATTGCTTTAATAGCTGTTTGCTGAACATATTTTCTGTCTCAAAGTCATCACATGGGATGTTCCTCTCATTTTCATCTCAACACAGTACAACGCCCTTCACTTCCTTCCACCTTCCACCTCATTTTCCGACCATTTGTGATCTTGTCAATCCCAGTTGCTAGTTTAGTTTACTTTGCATTTGATTAAATTACCAAACAAAGCTACTGTAACATTTATACATATTCCCTTATGCTTTATTGATACAGTTGTACATACTCCCCATTAAGTCCTACATAGTCCTTTCATCCTCCCTAAGCAGCTATATAAAAATGCAGATTGATTATTCTACCCACTATCAAATGCTGGAGATGCCACCTCCACCAGGGATCCAAGGAACTATATTTTAAGAGACTGCTCTCCTCCTCTTCTTTCAATATCATTCCATCTACTATGCAATTAAGGTTTCCTACTGGGTCCAAATATTTACATTTTAACCCCTTCCCCATCACATTCTGGCCCTAATACCAAAGTAATTTTTTGTTTTGATTTTACTTTCATCAGTATCCTTTTGGAATACATATGAATTAAAAAAGAAAAAAAAACACATGATAGAGGACAAGTAAGAGATCGCAGGGGGTCCAACCTCTGTAACTCCGGCAATCTCCATATCATCCCCTGGCTCCTTTGCATTGAATACAGCTGCGAATAAGGCCTGTGACCCGCAGCTCTATTCATTCTCTATGGAGCCGTCAGAAAGAGCCGGGTGCTGTACTCAGCTCCCTACAACAGATCCATAGAGAATGAATAGAGCCGCCATATAGAGCTGAGTACAGCACTCGTCTCTTTCCGGTGGCTCCACATAGAATGAATAGAGCCGCGGATCACGCACGTTACATGCATCTGTATTACAAGCAAAGGATCCAGGGGATGATATGGAGATTGCCAAGGGGTACCTAGGTCGGACCCTAATCCCCCCCCTCCCGCAACTTATCCCCAATCCTGCTAGTTTTTAGTTGGAATATCCCTTTAAAATGGCTATATCTGTAAATTCAAGTAAAACATCATAAATGGTTAACCCTTATTCTGTGTGCTACTTCCTATATACAGAGCCGTATTTACCATGAGGTACCTGTGATACGTTGCCTAGGGCAGCACCTTGCAGGGGGGCAGCACCAGGGAGCAGGAAACATTTCTGTTTTTATTTTTTTAGTCTCCCGTTGAGACTTGCCAGTAAATATGGTGTCTTTTCGAGAGAGAGAGGGGGGGGGGGGGTATGGTGGTATTGGTCAGGTCTTATCTGGTATGGTGTGTATGGCAGTATTGGTCAGATCTGGTATGGCGGTGATATAGAAACACAGTATGGTGATATTGTACAGGTCTGGTATGGCAGTGTTTTCCAGTCACAGTATGGCAGTATTGTACAGGTCTGGTGTGGCAGTGTTATCCAGTCACAGTATGGCAGTATTGTACAGGTCTGGTGTGGCTGTGGTATCCAGTCACAGTATGGCAGTATTGTACAGGTCTGGTGTGGCAGTGTTATCCAGTCACGGTATGGTGGTATTGTACAGGTCTGGTGTGGCTGTGTTATCCAGTCACAGTATGGCGGTATTGTACAGGTCTGGTGTGGCAGTGTTATCCAGTCACAGTATGGCGGTATTGTACAGGTCTGGTGTGGCAGTGTTATCCAGTCACAGTATGGCGGTATTGGTCAGGTCTGGTATGGTGGTGTTATCCAGTGACAGTATGACGGTATTGTACAGGTCTGGTGTGGCTGTGGTATCCAGTCACAGTATGGCGGTATTGGTCAGTTCTGGTATGGCAGTGTTATATAGTCACAGTGTGGCGGTATTGTACAGGTCTGGTGTCGCTGTATTAAATATGAGACCTGGAGCTATTACCTACAAAAAGGTGGTGAGAATTCCTTCAGACAATATGCAGACGGCTCTTATCATTGATTTAATGTGGAAATTATTTTATGTTTCAGCAGTTAAAACCCATAAAAACCACAATTCGAACAATGTTTCTACGTGTAGAGAAATGCATGTGGCCGAAACCAAACTCCCATTTCTTCCCCAGTAGTCATGTGCTGTTACCAGGATTACTGGCCATACGCCTAATGGTCACCGCATGAGGGTCTGGTTTCGGCTGCGTGTGGTGATGTACAGTAAATGTGGGAAAGCGGCCTAAGGTTTTGTTCACACAATATATATTTTGCATAAATCACGGCCGTTGTTTCAACATATGTTGTATTGGGATGAATGGAATCCCGGCCAGAGCGTATACACATAGTACACCCTCCAGCAGGATTCCATCCGGCTGCATGAAAAACTCACGCCGCACAAGACATGTCAGTTCACACAATAGAGTGTACGGCTCTGGCCGCATGCTCCATTGTATGAAGCTGTGAACTGGGATGCAGGCGCATCAGAATTCACCAGAAATGAAGATCATCCAGCCGCTTCTGCAGTACCGGAACGGCCGGTGTTGTACGTAGTGTGAGCCCAGCGTAAGACTGATCAGATATCAATATGATGTTCAGAAACTAGAAAATCATGATGCTAATTGGTAAGTGAAGATGGGCGGTCTTCAGGTTCAGTGTCGGGGGCAGCAGCAGATGGTAATACGGCCCTGTCCATACACTGTATTTACAGAACTATGACCTGTATTGCCCTTTTAAAAAATGAACATAATGTTTATTCTGTATTTCCATAGTTTTCATATAAAGTGTTGAATTTTTTTATTTATACACTTGAGTTCCTGAATGTTGAATTATAGCAATCAACCTTAGCACAGAGCTAAAAATTACTCCTCATTATCTTCTGAGATAAACTCACAATGACTTAGCCATAAGGAAAGATTTAATTAAATCCAACAACATTCCTCCATCAAGGGAAGCTCTATCTAACCTCCATATGCAAATCACACTTTTACTAACCTGGAATACTTTTTAACAATACCTGCTAATAACTTGTTTTAATGATAATTATTGAGGCATATAGACTGGCAGCTAATGTAAATTGCGGATTTATCTTTAATTACTTTATTACTGCTGTTGTATACTCAATATAGTTTTCCTGGGTGGGTTTGTGACTGAAAGGAGTTTGCATATTTTTACTCCATTAGTTTTTCTGTCACCTTCCACACAGGTTGAAAATTGAGCAGAAATCACATCACATCACATGACCATTCATACATGTCAGATATACAGTTTACTGCCAACACCTACTGAATTCTGAGCCGATTGGTATCCAGCATACATGCACTGCTCTCCAACAGTCAGATCATCTACACACTCTTTTATGTATTAAACTACCAAACAGTCAGCAAAGCAATGTGAAATAAAAAATAAATAAATAAATAAATGAATGAATGAAAAAAAAAATTAAAAATGTGTACAACTTAAAAAGACGTCCGTTATTGCATTATTGTAAGTGACTAGAATAAAATGCATTGAAGTCTATGGACTAACGGACGTCTTTTTCACACATTGTAGGTAATGTGTCCGCCTCAAAAGACGCTCGTCATTCAATACAATGTGTGAAAAAGACGTCCGTTATTCCATAGACTTCAATGCATTTTATTCAAGTCACTTACAATAATGCAATAATGGACAACTTTTTAAAACCAAAAAGCAGACACCTTTTTCCTTTTTTGGATGTTGTGTGAACAAAGCCTAAAACAGTTAGTTCACTAACTGTTTCAATTAGTGCTAAATGCTTTCAGTTTTTTATTCTAAGATTGGGGCTTCAGTGGCCTATTTAGTGGCCCTTTTAGTGCCCCATTGTGCAGTTTACTCTGAACCAGTGGGCCAGCCTTTTTTTCAAAATGGCATTTGCTTTAGGCCAGAAAATCAGTTTGCTCAGCTTGGGCATAAAGGGGCGTGTACAGGGGTGTGTACAGGAACACACAGCTGCTGACCAATCAGCATTCATCTTCTCTGGGCCAGTCTGTGCAGAGCAGAGGGAAAATCTCCTCCTGCATTTGGTCTCTTTTCCTGCTGTTACTAAAGACCAAATGGCCTTAGAGATGGAGCCTCAACTGTACTTTTCCAGTAACTGAGACACCTAGGTGCTGATTGTACATTATAGCATTTTATTTAATATAGAAAACAGGCAAAAAAGTGAATGAAGCAAAATGCAAAGATGTAGTATATCACCTGCCCTGCTGATATAACATTTATTTATTTGAAACTACAGTACCCATTTAATTTAGAATGTAAAGTAAAATAAAGAGAAGCTGGCTTTTCATTGCAATACAGCCATATCAGCTCTAAGTCATACTTAAAGGGGTTATTCAGTTAGGTAAAATGCATTCTGATTCACACACATTTTGCCCCTGGAGACTAACAATTTGTTCCATACTTGTTATCTTTTCAGTCTCCTTTCCCTACTTCTAAGCTGCTGCTTTCTGCTAAAGACACAGAAAACTGTGTGTGAGCTGTTCAGTCCATCTCCGCTTTCAAATCCCTCCTCCCCCTCCTTTCTGAGATAGCTCACATAAACAGTATCCTTGAGGGGCTGTCTCTGTACTCTGTAATGCTGGGAAAATTAATCTGAGGTCAAGTTGCTGGTGACCTGACTATGATTTACCCTCCCAGCATTACAGAATGCAGAGACAAAAGGTCAGGGACGCTGTTTTCATGAGCCATCTCTGAAGGGAGGGTGGAGTTCAGAGCAGAGACAAAGTGAACAGCTCACACACAGTTTTCTATGTCTTCAGCGGAAAGGAGCAGGCTCAGAACTACTATCTGTGCTGATACTTACGCAGGGGGAATCAAGTTGCTTGCAGTGATCAACAGCTGTCCAATTTTGCAGTGACAGCTATTGGACTTTGTGTGCTGGAGTAGTTTTACCTGCACGCAATGCCTGCAACACCCACAATATGCTCCTGTCCCCTCTTATCAGCCCAGAGGAGCAGGTGGAGGCAGTGCAGTGACCGGAGAGCCCCTTTAAAGCTAATATAATACAGTGGTACCTCGGTTTAAGAGTAACTTGGATTGAGAGCGCACAGTTTTTCAAAATTGTAACTTAGTTTAAGACCATTGCTTTTGTTTAAGAGTTCACTGTACTGGGTGGGAGGGAGATTGGGGGAGGCGCATGGTCTACATAGTGGGTCTACAGCACTAGACCCAGGAAGTCTCTCTCACCTTCCAAATCATTTTCTTCCTATCCTCTCGATACTCTGCTTGCACTGCACACTGCTGCTATAATGAGCCTGCACTCAGCCAATTCCACTGCTGTACAGAAAAGAAAAGTTTCTGTCACTGTCCTCCTGCACAGCTCTGTGATTCTCACTTCCTGATTGGTCCATGCTGAACACGCTCCCCTTCCCCATTGGTGCAGTCCAGTCATGTAACCACACAGACCTCTGACAACAGCCCTGCTTCTCTATTCTAGCATGTTTTGCACAGTGACCAGTATGGGGATCTGCAGTTAGCTTTGGTTTAAGAGTGATTTGGATTGTGTGTGTGTGTGTATATATATATATATATATATAGAGAGAGAGAGAGAGAGAGAGAGAGAGAGAGAGACATTTAATCCTAAAATAGAATAGAATTCTATTGTTTTCTCTACGTGGATCATGCCCCTCCCCCAACTATCACTATAATGACAGTAAAAAGCTAAAATCTTTTCAATAAATAATCTGCATTTCACTTGTTCTCCTAATGTGAATACAAGCATACATAGCAAGCTAACACAAGGTTGAATTCAAAATACATTTTTCAGTCTACTTTCTGTATTTCTGAATGTTTGTTATTTATTACTATATTATCTATTGTCCTTTTGTTTTACAAAACTTAGGACCACGGCATTAATATTTACATTTTGTTTGGCTTCATAAATTCTTTTTAGAGAGATTATGTATGCATAAAATGTGTGGCTAGACAGAAGATAACAAATGACACATCAAACATAGACTAATGTGGTTTTACTGAAGTAGAAACAGTAGTAATAAATCACCTGCCAATGTTAATAAAAAATTGTGAATTGGGCTCTTTCAGCCACAAGAAAAGTGAAATGATTTTCCCAAAAATAAAAATGTAAAAAAAAAAGAAAGGGAAAGGAATGGAACGGAAGAAAAGGAAATATTAGAACTCGGGTGGAATATGTATGATTTTTCATGTATGTGGTCGTTTTAATTGTTTTTATACTTGGTCTGTGGATTTTTGTATGAGTTCAATAAACTTAAGTATCTTTTGACTCATTTGTTTGCATCCTATTTATGTGTTTTTAAGTTTTTTTGTTTTGGAGTCTAGAAGTTTGGATTTAAAGACATTTAGTTGCATCCCTAAATAAGTTATGCGATGATATTGTGGTTTAGCCACCCCAGATCTTTTTTCTTTGTAGGGGAACAAATTCATTATCAGTGCAGTCTGAGGCTATGTTCACACAAAAATTGAGAAAAAAACATCCGGTTTCGCTATTCAAAAAATGCCGTTTTTGCAGCAATTTAACTGACTTCAATGCAATTGCATTGAAGTCAATGGGAAGATTGACGTCCTATGCACACAATGCATTGAAAAACGAATGTTTTTGCCGCGGACGTCAAAATAACGAACATGAACATTATTTTCGGACGTTTTTTGCAAATAGCGGACATTTTGTATTAGTTGTTCACACACAGTTCTTCTATTGTGACCGTTCTTTCTCCGTTTTTACTATTAAATTCAATGGATTTTTCATTTAAGCCACAACCAAAGGGCAATTAGTAACCCCAAACTAAGATAATGTGCAAACACCCGTCATTGTACTAAGGGGATGCCAGGCTTCCCCTCAAAATAATAGACTCAAATAATGGACGTAATTTTAACCTCTTAAGGACATATGACGTACCCGTACGTCATATGTCCTCATTAGCACTTCAAAGCGGGGCCGCGCGGCGACCCCGCTTTGAAGCGCCGTGGTCCCAGGTGCCACGTGTAGCCCGGGACCGCAGCTATTAGCGGGCATGGTCTGATCGCGGTGCCTGCTAATTAGCTAATCGAAGGCAGCTGTCAAAGTTGACAGCTGCCTCTGATTACCGGAGGCAACCTTTCTAGTGGGGGAGATCGCTCCTCCGGGTCGTTTGTTTCCGTCTGCAGCAGCCGAAAGCAAACGAGTGCCTATCTCATTGATCTTTGCTGTATATCTATACAGCAAAGATCTCAATGAGAGATCAAAGTATATATACTAGAAGTCCCCTAAGGGGGCTTCTAGTATATGTGTAAAAAAAAAAAAAAAAAAAAAAAGTGTTGTTTATAGTAAAAAGCCCCCTCCCCTAATAAAAGTCTGAATCACCCCCCTTTTCCCAGGTTTTAAATAAAAGTAAACAAATAAATAAATAAACATGTTTGGTATCGCCGCGTGCGTAATCGCCCGAACTATTAATTAATCACATTCCTGATCTCGCACGGTAAACGTCGTCAGCGCAAAAAAATCTCAAAGTTCAAAATTGCGCATTTTTGGTCGCATCAAATCCAGAAAAAATGTAATAAAAAGCGATCAAAAAGTCGTATATGTGCAATCAAGGTACCGATAGAAAGAACACATCATGGCGCAAAAAATAACACCTGACACAGCCCCATAGACCCAAGAATAAAAGCGCTATAAGCCTGGGAATGGAGCGGTTTTAAGGAACGTATATTTGTTAACAATGGTTTGAATTTTTTATAGGCCATCAGATACAATATAAGTTATACATGTTATATATCGTTTTAATCGTAACGACTTGAGGAATATGCATAACAAGTCAGTTTTACCCCAGGGTGAATGGCGTAAAAACACAGTTCCCCCAAATAAAAGAAATGCATTTTTTTTTTTTCAATTTCACCACACATTGAATTTTTTTCTGGTTTCACAGTGTACTTTATGCAAAAATTCAGCCTGTCATTGCAAAGTACAATCAGTGATGCAAAAAATAAGGGCTCATGTGGGTTTCTAGGTGGAAAAATGCAAGTGCTATGGCCTTTTAAACACAAGGAGGAAAAAACGAAAACGCCAAAACTAAAATGGGCCCCGTCCTTAAAGGGTTAAACTGAGCTGAAAAAAAACGTGTGAACATAGCCTGAGGCCTCCATTAGGCCTTCCGAGCTGCCTGAGATTGGCATAGACTGTCTGAGACTGACATAGGTATTGCATTGATCCCTATTAGACGTCAAGTTTCGCTGCAAATTGCGCTGTAAATTATCTTCATTCTGTTAAGGAAACTTGCAAAAAAAAAAAAAATGGCGGCCGCACATGCTGTCTTGAGCAATCCCTAGTGCCCGTCCAATCAGCTGCAGCTCTGTGATGTCAGCACTTCCCCCTCTATATAAGGCGGAGGTAACGGAGGCAGCCAGTCAGCTGTGTGTGGAGGAGAGAGCAGGGAGAGACTGATGGTGCATTTACACAGACAAATTTATCTGGCAGATTTCGGAAGCCAAAGCCAGAAATGGATTTGAGAAGAAGAGAAATCTCAGTCTTTCCTTTAGGATCTGTTCCCTGTTTATAGTCTGTTCCTGGCTTTGGCTTCAAAAATCTGTCAGATAAATCTGTCTGTGTAAACGCACCATTACAGAGCGATATAGAGACAGAGAGGAGAGGAATGGCAGAAATTGGATGATTGACTGGCTGATTTTTTTTTTTTTTACTTTTTTTTTTTTACTGTGATTTTCTAATTTTTGACACTTTTACAACAACATGCTGGTAAATAGGGCCCTGTCTATACTGATACTGTTAGATAGTTGTTACAACAAAGAAACACACTGTACCTTTCATATATTTGGGTGTGAATTTTTATTTACCTTTACTCACAGCTATTAGAACAGCAACAGAAAATAGTGTACACAAGTGATAGATATAGCTCTGAAGGGAGTGTATATCTCACCCAGGATGCTGAACTAGAGGAGAAGGTGTAAGTCCAGGAAAGGTGTGTAGTTCAGCAGAGCTATTCTGTAGACCCACTGGTTATTAGTATTGGGCCTGGAGATTTATAGAATTGCAGGCAGTCGGTTAGGTCATTCCCTCCTTCTCTAATAAAAGCCTTGCATCCAAAGGAAATCCTGGACCTTACTACTGATACATGGTAAAGTGACAGAGAGGACCAGAAAGTCTGGAAACCCAATTAGTCTGCGGTATTCTGCCTGAATTCAGAGAGTTACTTGTTGTGCCATTTATTTATAGTTTAGTTTATAAAAAAAAAGTCTTAAAAGTGGTAATAAAGGGATTTAAAAAATATAGTTATGCATGGTGTTGCTTACGTTTATTTTGCTTTGAATTTCTTTAATAAAAAAGCCAAATTAGGACTATAACCTATGGCGTTATAAGTTTTAAAACCTAAAGCAACAGTAGATGTGAAATGAAGTTTACAAAATACATTTATTATTATTATTATTATTATTATTATTATTATTATTGTTATTATTAATATTATTATTGTTGTAAACACATAGTAAACATCATGATTAACACAGTACTTCCTGTGTTCTCTCTTGCTGGATTTCTGGTAAGTATAGCTTTGTTTTACAGCATGATAATCTATACATGTGTGTTTGTTTTTTTTTTCAGTTTCTTTTTTTTTTGCTTTAGATTTTGAAAGTTTTAACGACAGACAACAGTGACACTTTAAATTCTGAACCTGCCCATGGATTATGTACCTGAAGGCTAACCCCCAAGGAAAAATCTCAACATTTTATATTATCGTTCACACCTCTGAAGGTGAAGTGTCTACCACATCACCATGTGCAGTTTTGTAAGAGGTTAAAGCATTTCAACCTTCATTACCTTATATGTTAAAATATGGAAATACATGAAAAAAGCATGTCAGCTAAATGCTGCCAATAATGAAAAAAATATATATTTTTGCTTATAATGAGAAATGTGCAAATGCATTTAATGGGTAAAACTCCCTTTATTGCAGACTCCATTACTGTCTATGTTGTCACACATTCCATGTAAGCAGTCTAATAGGGCCTTGAACCAAATTTACTATAATGATCTAAAATGACTGCCTTGATCTTGAAGCAGCATTACAGGGCAAGAAGGTTGCTTGAGTCCATAATGTTGTAATAATGAGCTAACTGACTGGATTCCTTAGCAGACTCATTTGAGAAAGACAGCTCTGAAGGCTTCATAGGTGAACTCCAAGAGAATGCAAATGAATTGGTAGAGGGAAGAATGGAAAATCTTCAAATGTATAGTCTTTCTACGACCCTAGTAAAATGCTGATCTACGAAATGCAATTGGATGAAAAATAAATAAGTTCTGAAACAATATTGGGTATGCATTCTTAAAAAGAGTTAATTTGCCGTTTCTCTACTAATTTAGACTGCACAAAGGGGTAACCTTCTACAAATACAAGAAAAGTTATAGTCTAGAACTATGTCAGCAGGATCAGAACAGAAATCTCCCAGCTCTGAGATGGTTGTGGTCATTTTCATTCTAAAAATTATAGTTGTTAGTTTGGTTAATACCTTATGACTAGTGAGCGAACTTGCCGAAAGTTCAGGTTCGGCAATGTTTGACCAAACCCAAATGTTCGGCATTTAACTCCAAGCCTCTGGAGAAGTTTAATGCAGCCCTTACATAATGTAAAAATGGCAGAGCAATGGCCGTCAGTGTGCAAATCTGTTATTTAAAAAAAATTACAGAAGTTATTTGCACAATGACAGTCATTATTATGAAAGATGGCCATAATTTTAACCTAGTATGACTCCATCCACAGGACCGCCAGACTATGGCTATATCCAGGCTTTCCATGACTCCCTAGGGCAGCATCCTACTTCTCCAGCCATCAGGAGTCAAAGGTGAAGCATTTGGATTTCTGTAATTGTAGTTTTGCAATAGCTGGAGGGCCCGAGTTTGACACCACTGACATAATAGGTCAGTTACGTGTTTAGTGTTTACATTTTTTAAATTATAATTTGTAAACAGGAGCGCCTTTTTTTTAACACTGACTTAGAGCCCTATTACATAGAGTGATAGCCCGATTCGGTAGAATAAAGACAACAATCAGCCGATGACAACGATCATAAGCTGATTGTGCCTTCTGGTCATGGGCAAAAAATATTAGCTGCCGACAGCACATCGCTACTGATGACTGTGTGGTGAAGCTTCTACACTGGTCTTTGAAGTGACAGGTGGCTCAGCCAGTCACTGGCGTGTTGCGGTTCCATCTCGGCAAGTGATTGGTTGAGAGGCTTGTCACTTCAAAGACCAGGTCTGAAGTTTCAGTGGTGGCAGCGGGGAGTGGGCGCAAATGAGAAGAACATTGGGGAGTGGGGAGAAGTAACATATACTTTACAGTTAACTATCTACTGCAAGGGCTGCATCACCCTTTCTGCACGATTATCAGCCATGTAATATGCTCAGTATACAAGCACCGATCTTTGAAGTGACCCTCTACTATAAACTAAGCTTTTCTTTTCCTTTTTTTCCCCTTTCTTTTCTGCATTTCATCTCAAGTAGGACGCTTGACTCTGTCGGTCTTTGGAACATGGAGAATAATAATTACTGTTGTAATTTGCTCCTTTTTTAATTAAAAGAATACCCTGTACAGACTGAAATTTTGTAATTCATAGAGTTCCCTGTGGGATTAACAAATCATTGTTCTCTAAGCATTCTGCCTATGCTATATTAATAGCTGGGTGTTTAGGAATTATTATAAACATTCCCTCTAATTGTTGATTATTTGTATAAAAAATAATTCATTTGTAATTAATTTGCATGCCTGACTAGATCCTCATTAGTTTTACACTACTTTTGTACATATAGCCTGTGCTGGGTGGTAAATTGAAAGATCTAATTTTAAGAACTGCAATAAAATTTAATTATGTTAATATTAATAATTAAGAGCAGAAATGTAATTTAATCTGAGACAGTTAAAGTGGAGCAATTACATGCAGACAGCCATACAATGATTTGCCATGAATTTTGTTCTGATCCTTTAGTTGACTTTACTTTCAAGTGATAACCTACTGAAATAGCTTCTTGTTATTTTACTTGATATTTGATGAGTCTCACACACTATCATCAAATTTCCTATTTATGGTTATTTAGTTATTTATTTTTTTGTTACCGTATTTTCCGGCGTACAAGACGAGTTTTTAACCCTGAATAATCTTGTCAGAAGTCGGGGGTCGTCTTATACACTGGGTATGGTCGCCCCATATGGTGGTGGTGGGGGGGCTCAAAAATGGCCCGCATCCCCACCATATGGAGAGACCATTTAAAAAAAACAAACAGTTAACTCACCCGGGCCCGGTCTCCGCGCTTCTTCTCCTCCTCTCCTGTTGCCAGCACAGCCAGTGTGACGTACACTGACTGCGCCGGGGATGCCCGAAGCTCTCTTGAGCAGCCGAGCGTCTAATCAGAGATGCTCGGCTGCTCGTGAGAGCTTCGGAAGAATGACAAAGGCTTTGGGAGGCTCCGAAAGTACCCGAAGCCTCTTTCATTCTTCCGAAGCTCTCCCAAGCAGCCGAGCATCTCCGATTAGATGCTCGGCTGCTTAAGAGAGCTTCAGACATTCCCAGCGCAGTCAGTGTACGTCACACTGACTGCGCCGGCAACGGGTGCGGAGAAGACGCGTGGAGGGCGGGAACCGGCTCGGTTGAGTTAACTGTTTGGTTTTTTTCATTAGTTTACCTGCAGTTAACCCCTGCCTCACCGCAGCAGCGCTGCAGTCAGGCAGGGGTTAAAATTTTCTGGCATATAAGGCGAATCCCTGACAATCTGAGCTTCCCATAGCCTCAGAGCTTCCCATAGCCCACAGTGAAGTAAGCGGCCGGAGCCGCTCGCTTCACTGTGTGAACTGACAGGGCTTTCTGTGGCCAGAATTCACTGAATTCTGGCTGCAGAAAACTGACATGTCAGTTTTTTTCCGGCGCCGCATGGGATCCAGGCCGCAGCGCATACGATGTGTGTATGCTTTGGCCGGGATCCCATTGCAAATAAAGCTATGTTCCACCCTCAAAACTACGGCCGTAGTTTTATGTAGTGTGAACATAGCCTTAATGGTTATAAGGACAATATTGGGTAAAGTGAACCCTTTTAAAAGAACATTGCACCTGGAGTCTATTACATAATGGTTATTCTATATATAAAACTTTTGGACAGCAAAATAGAGATTACAACCCCCACCACGCTGCGTTAAGTTTTTGCTTGGTGTGGGCTGTAATCCATGTGAGAAACATTAACTATAAATGCAGGCAGATTATGGACATCCTCATGAGGATTACAACTCCCACCATGCTGCCATGCTGCATTAAAGGGGTTATCCAGTACTACAAAAACATGGCCACTTTCTTTCAGAGTAGCCCTACTCTTGTCTTCAGCTTGGGTGGGGTTTTGCTGCTCAGTTCCATTAAAGTGAATGGAGCTTAATTGCAAAATGCACCTGAACTGAAGACAAGAGTCGTGTTGTCTCTGAAAGAAAGTGGCCATGTTTGTGTAGCACTGGATAACCCCTTTAAGTTTATGCAGCATGGTGTTTACTTGACAATGAGGGACAAGAGTTTACACAGCCAGTGAGCAAGGCAACTATTGGCCATGTTCAGCTAATTTCCCCCACACAAGAGGTTTTATTCACACCCAAAAGCTTAGCACACCATGTTTTTGATTAAGTAAAAACTTCTATAAATGAAAAGAAATAGAGGAAATTACTCAAACATAGTAACTACAGTAGCTGACTATGTTTGGGGTATTGAATTAAATGGGGTCTGCGTCTATTGTTGACAGGGTGCCAATGTATCTGGGCCTCAGTGGGCACAATCATGGGGATGCTTTTTGTATGGCCCTCAAATTATTTTATAAATGCCCAAAAGGCCCTCAACGGGAAAAAAAAGTTTTGGAGCACTGGGATCGCATCTGTTTCTGTTTGTTCTTCAATTCATAAGAATTGATACAAAATATTAATCCTGTGTTCAAACTTTTCCTTATACTGTATATGCATTTCAGTTACTTAGTCACAGTATTATGCAAACATTGTTTTTAAGCAGATAACCTATACCCGATAGCAGTCTTTGTACTAGCTTCAGTTCTATTATAGTGCTTGCATCAATAATATCATGATCTAGAACCTATGAGTGAGAAATGATATTTTTCACTGTTGATATTTCACCATTCATCTTTAATACATCCCTATTTAACATTTTGTGGCATTCAATTCAAGGTTAAAATCATTACATTAACCACAGCTGGGAAACTCATTTCTTCTGTAAAGGATTTTGAAAGTACATTTTGTGCTATGTTGACCTGACCCGACAGTGCATAAAAAGCCTACTTTTTCTTATCAGTGTCCTCTGGAGGAAATCTTTTCTTTTATTAGACTTTCCCACTGTCAGCTTGATAGGGAAAAAGATCACTTAGAAGTAAAACAACAATTTTTTTAAATGGTTTCTATAAAAAAAAAAAAAGACTAGATATCATAGATATCATAGATTGTCAATGGCCATCATTGCATTCTTCTTGTGATATTTTATTATTTGTTTTTGTTCTGTTTGTTTGTTTCCCCCCACCCCAAAAAAAAAAAGTATGGCTATGTTCACACAACGTTTTTTTCAGCTCCGTTTAAAATGATGTCCGTTATTTTGAGTCTAGAATAACGGACGTTTTTAGCAGCCTGCCTCCCCTGATGACTGATGTTTGCACATTATTTTCGTTTGGGATTACTGATTGCCCTTTGGGTGTGTCTTAATTTAAAAGTCTATTAAATGTAATAGTAAAAACGGAGAAAGAGCGGTTACAAAAGAAGAACTGTGTGTGAACAACTAATAAAAAACTGTCGTATGTTGTACGTGTCGACATCATAGTTCCCCAGAGGGTGAGAGCCTCGAAGGACAGAGACTTGCTAGCACCTAACCAGGGTGTGAAGATCATCTTGCGTCTGTCCGACACACTGTGGTGTTGTATGTTGAAGATTTTTGTCATCTTTATTGTGGAAATCGCAGAAATTATATATAAAGAGAAACAAGTTTTTGGCAAACGTGAAGTTGTAGTGTCCCATTAATTATTGTATATGACCCAAAGTCATACCAGTTGAGTAGCACAGCCAATCCACATTCTATGGTTAATCATAATATAAAGGCCATGTTCACACAATGTTTTTTTTTTTAAATATATAATGGCCATTGTTACAGTTTGCAACACCGGCAACTATTCAAAGTTGCAAATGATATTGCATTCTATGGACTCCATGGCCGCACTGAAAACTGACATGCTGCTATTCATTGCTATTCCGGACGTACTTTACATGGTCTCCTATGGTTAATTGGACTCTGGGCACACCTGAATGTGCCCACATTCCAATTCAAAAGAAGTGATGTTCATCCTGCCGGCACTGCAGTTCCGGCCAATAGACAGCTGCTGTTCTGTCACATGGCAGTGTCATCGAACAGCCACTGTCTTACAATGTGTGAACAAGGCCTAAAAATATGAACATCATGTAAACCCCCTTTAATGCCCTTTATAAAGCATTTAAACAATTCTCATTTAATAAATAAGTGTTAATATTGTTTAAATTACTTTAATATAACTTAGCTTTTTTTTTTAAATTAATGCGGCTTAATGGTTTGCTATTTATTGCATTCCAAGACAACTTTTAGAGATATGCCTAAAAGTCCATTTTTAAAGCACTTGCTTTACTTTAAAGGGGTTGGACACTTTTTAGTAAAATTGCTCAGTATACAGTATTAGTAAGTGTACTCACTGTATATACTGACAACAGCTCCCTGTGTACCTCATAGAGCTAATATCAGCCTCCCCTCCTCCAGGCTGGGCTGTCCTGCTCTGTGGTGTTTTGGTCCATAAGATTGCTGACATGGTGGAGCATGTGACCATGCCCCGCCCCCCAGTGTCCACCACTGAGCCTGTATATGTCTATGGAGGACACAGGGGGCGAGGCATGGTCACATGCTCCTCCATGTCGGCCATTTTATAGACTGAAACAAAACAGAGCAGGGCAGCCCAGCCTGGTGAAGGAGACTCTGATATTAGCTCTATGAGGTACACAGGGAGCTGCTGTCACTATATACAGTGAGTACACTTACTAATACTTTGTACTGACCTATTTTACTATAAAGTGGCCAACTCCTTTAACCAATAACCATATAATTGGACATCTTTTTGCCTGCTAAGCAAGATTTATTAACGTCAGCTCCTAAACTATGTTGGCTGTTCAATTGAGTTGTACCTTTACTATTGACAGGAAAACATGCATACAGCCTATGGCTCTGTTCACACAATTTACAACAACGGCCGCTGTTTAACACGTTTCTCTGGCCGATAATGCATTATCGTCCATAGGAACATTATTTTACACCCATAGAACCCATGCTGGCTGTATGGGTGTGACTGAAAATAAATTAACCATTGATTTCCATTCACACTACGGCTGGCAGAATGGCTACACAGTATGTGAACAGTCTATTTTCTATGGCCATTGTTTGCAAACAATGGTTGTAGAAAATAGACATGGTCATTATTTGGATGGCCGCAATGAACAACGGCAGCTGTTGATGCACTGTGTGCACAACAATGGCCATGGTTCTATTGAAATAAATAGAAATCAATGCATTTGGAAACCTACGGCCAATGTTTTCACTGACTACTGCGGCTGTAGGTTTCAGAATGCATTATAGGGTGTGAACATGGCCTATGGCTGTATCCATGTTTTTCAGGACTCCCTAAGGTGGAATACAATTTCTGGAGCCATGGGGAACCAAACAGTGAGCGTCCGGGTTCAGATAACTTTGTCAAACCCGAACATTTTGACAGATACACTCAACAGTAGCTTTCACCTCTTGAACTAATACCAAGTGGGTACAGAAGGTACATGGTACAAAACATATATTCGTATGTCGTAAAAGTTGCCGATTGCAACAATGGCCGAAATTAATATGAAAATAAGCTATGTTCACATTATGTGAGAGACCAGCCGGTCTCAGAAAAGATCATTCCGGCCGGTATGATGTTTAGCTCCGCAGAGTTCTGATGCAAGTGCATCAGTGCGCCCCTGCATTAGAACTCCCCACTGCACAGAATGGAGTGAGCAACTTGCTCCATAGTGTTCACTGAAAGGGTTTTCTGTGGATGCTATTTAATTAATAGCGGCCACAGAAAATTTACTTTTTTTTTAACCTACTCAACTTTATTAACTAGTACTGTGCAGTCGATAAAAAGAAAAAAAAGGATTAATGGAAATACGGATGCAATACAGATGCCCAATCCATAATTTTTAGCAGATTGTGTGGGAGCACTCTACAGACTTGAAAACAATACTGGACGTGTGAAAAAGGCCTTAGATTATGTTCCCAAAATATAAAAGTAAGGGTAAAAAATGGCTATTGATCACAATCATTAACAATAACATTTTGCCACCATGGCCACTATTTACACTTATTTTTACATTGTGGGAACATAGCTTAAGACTATTTTCTCACAAAGTATTTTAAACCTTTTTGGGCTTTAAAATTGCCAAAAAACACAGTTTAGAATAGCATGTGCGGTAGTTGGAAAGAATAGAGAAAAAAGTCTAAAAATAAAGTTCAAAATATGCAAAAACATTAGATTTTAAGTAATTTATGTATGAAAAATGTCTGTTTTAAAGGATTACGTAAATATATAATTGTATCCAGTCTAAACAATAGAAAATAATCACTAAGAAGTCCCTCAAATGCAAAATATCAAATTTTCCAAATGATACATTCCTGCAAGGCAAGATAGAAAGATATTGTTTATCCCCTCTGCAGCAGTTTTTCTTAACATTTTAAAAGTATTTTTTTTTTTTATCTGCAACTACCACAAAAAAAAAAAAAAAACTTTTTATATTTTTATATCCCTGTCATTGAACACAAAAGATTAGTACTTCTTTTCCTCTCAATTTTATAAATACTTAGTTCCCATGTTGGCCAGTGAGGTTGACTTTCTTGCATAAGTGAATACGAGAGAATACCTAAAGATTACAATAGACAGTGGTGATTGAGATTGAACTTATGTCCATCTTTTGAGACATTCATTTATTCTTCTGTTCAGTAACCATGTGTGTTTTCCACCAGATTTTAACATTTGTTACAGTTTAGAATTTTGGTATTCTTTCCTGTCCATTCATATATAGAACAAATAAAAGTTTTTTTTTTTTTTTCCCCAGTTCATCTTGCTGCAATAGAAGCAAATAAGCTTTAATGGCGGTACAGTGCTGTAGCATTACATTTTGTTGTGAATGCTGTTGGGAAAATTGACTCATTAAAGTGGTTACTTTCCTTCAATGAAGAAGAAACAATTGAAAGAAGAAAATGAGATAATTGAGGTAGCTCTAAATGAAAGTGTCCTTGATTTACAAGTCATTTGGAATCTCTCGTCTTACAATAAAGCTCCTTTGGTACATTTGGAACACAATGAAAAGGAAAGAAGAACATTCAAGTACAAAAGCTAATTGAAATTATTCACTAGAATAAAGCATTAGAAATGTTATTCAATAGGTAGAATCTGGATAAATTTAAAAGGGAAATTAATCCAGTTATTTTCATGGTAAATAAGCAAATATAATGGCACAAAAACAAATATTGCATGATTTACTTGGTAATGACGTCGGGCATAACATTTAGGAAAACAAACAACTGCTTTCTTTTTTGCCTCCTAATAATAATGCTTAGATACAAAAAGTGAATTCAAGGAAATATTTGGAAAAAGTGGAATTAGTCATTGACAGTGTTTTTTATTATATGCTGACAATAGTTTTGTTTTTGTATCTGTCTATAACTTTGAATGTGTGGGAAATATGTAGACTGGATAAAATATTCAAATATGACTTCCTCGGGGAGTGTTCAAACAAAAATCGGTAGAATTTATTAAGCAAGGACGCCATTTCCTTCTACAGTCTGCCAGATTTTACATAAATTACACAAGCACATAGACAATGAGTATTATCTTTATAGGGAATGTAGAGATTAGATACTGAAACATATTCTTTTTTCCTAATTAGGTTCTTTTTTCTTTTGGATTTTTTTCTGTGCATTATTATTAGATCAGCTACCATAAAGGAGAAGTCCAGCAAAACTTTTTATTATTGTATTGTCCCCCAAAAAGTTATACAAATCCCCAGTATACACTTATTACAGGAAATGCTTATAAAACGCTTTTTTCCCTGCACTTACTACTGCATCCAGTCTTCACTTCCCGAATAAAATGGTGATGTCACTTCCTGGATAACATGATGATGTCACTTCCTGGGTAACATGGTGATGTGACTTTCTGGATAACATGGTGATGTCACTTCCTGGATAACATGGTGATGTCACTTCCTGGATAACATGGTGTTGTCACGACCCGACTCCCAGAGCTGTGTGGGCTGTAGCTGCTGGAGAGGATGATGGCAGGGGGATGCTCAGTGTCCCTCCAGTGCTCTGTGTCCCTCAGTGTCCTCCTGACATCATCCTCTCCAGCAGCCACAGCCTGCACAGCTCTGGGAGTCGGATCGTGACATCACCATGTTATCCAGGAAGTGACATCACCATGTTATCCAGGAAGTGAAGACTTGATGCATTAGTAAGCGCAGGGGAAAAAAGCACTTTATAAGTATTTCCTGTAATAAGTGTATATTGGTAATTTGTATAATTTACAATACAATACTTTAACAAAACTTTTCATCAGACTTCTCCTTAAACTGTTTTTAACTGCCCTTAGTGACATGCTTTACTGCAATCCTCATGGACATAGACAACAATAGACAGGACCTGTCCCATTAAGATGAATGTGTAACATTAATGTTTTTTGACCTTTGAAGAGGTCATTTCACAGGGAGGCAGTGTGACATCACAGATCACAGATAGGGATATTGTTTAAAAATTAAACCCAATGACAGAAAAGACATGCAACTTAAAATATAACTTTCAGTCCACAACCAAACAAAATCTTTTTGGACCGTTTGACTGTCTTTTTTTGGACGGCCATTAAGCATGAGTTTTGATATGCAGTAAGACCTTTGTAGACTTAAAAGCTCAGCATATGCTTTATTCTATCGCTAAAATTCCAAAATAAGGAAAAATAAGAAAGGTCTTTGTATGTATGTGTCATTGTATTATATCATTGACTGGTTCCAGCTGGAATCCCACACGACATGGGTTGTTATTATTGTTACACGGATTGAAAGGTGAGAGTGAGCTCCTAGCAGGTGGGATCGTTGAACCAGCGAAAGTTGTTATATTTAATAAATACAATGTAATAAAAACACCTGCAACGGTGTCTATGGTGCGTAACTCTTTTACAGAGTGCCGAGCAGGTAACTGTAGACAAATGTATAGGGGTCAGTAACATCCACATCAGATATAAATGTGGTATCAGAAGCTAGGGTCAAAGAGTCATACCGGGGTCAGAACATAAAGTATGGAAGATCAAACAGTGTCAGGCAAGTCAGCTCATACTGAAGTAATTGGCCACAGGCACTAAAAGTTATAGGGACACTGATAACAGTGAATCTTGTCAGGTTAACTGACAGTGACAGAATCAGATTTCAATCCACGATATTAATGTTTGTGTAATATACAGAACTGGAGCTAATAAATATCAAGCATTTCGACAGCAGGGGCAGGAGTTGTTTCCCGCCCTAGTAAGCGCTTGTACTGCTAAATGCAGCACCCCTGTGTATAGCATCACAAAACTTTGAAGGGATAATCCTGTCTATTCTTATAATCCCGTCTTTTCATTTCCTTTTCATTGGCAGCCTGTAAGGCATTACAATAAATAATACAATATGACACATTTTTACAACAATTTAAGCATTAAATATATGTGTTCTGTGTTTTCCAAAACAGAAGTTACAAATATTTAACAACTAATAAAAATTATTGGGAATTAGAGTTACAAAAATCTGTTACTAAAGAACAATGGAGGCATGTGTTTACTTCTGTGTCAGAAATATCAGGTTGCATCAGCCACCTAGAGTCAAGGAAACTGTTGTACCATTGGTACCTCACCCACTACCTCCTTGTAAAAAATGTTTTCCTATACATTACCAATCTGTTGTAGGTATCAGGGGGGATTAGTAACTTAATGCACATTGGTTTTGTCCAAAGTTAGACCTTTTCAGACAGATTCAAGCCATTGTCCAAAGGATGATCCACATTTAACCCTCCTGGGGCCCAGGTATGGCACTTTTAAGCCTGGACTTAGAGGGATGGTCTATCTGTGATCTCACAGTCACTTTACATATTCTCCTGGCTGCTAGGAACAGCATTGCAAAGTAAATAGTAACTAACAGAAAGAAAGGCCAATAGCAATCCTCATGGGCTCAGTAGTTTCAATGGAGCGTATTTAGATGAAATGGACAGATTACATTGCAAAGGTGCCTGCTGCTTCTGACACATTTAGTGCCGATACCAATAATTTATCGATCAGCACCAGTGCAGGGATGGTGGTGGCGATGTCCTTTTTTCGAATTGCCACTGTTCCCGCTTCAGCGCCATTCTTTTCCCATGGACTGGCCCACCCCAGAGCACTGGGGGCTGGCCCTCCACCCCCTACCGTGGAAATATCCCATCCCTTATGTCTCGTGGCGCCATTAATTCTAATGGATCCGCGTCATAGATGAAAGGGGGTTTTGTTACACTGGGGGCCGACGGGCCAAGTGCTTTGGGGCAGGTCGGTGCTTGGAAAAAGACCGAGTGCAGAAACTGGATGGCAATTCAAAAAAATGGCCGCACCACCACCATCCCCATGCCGCTGCTGATCGATTAAGGGGGGAAAAAAGAAACAAATAGCTTTGGTGAAGTAGCTAAATATGGTTTATGTCATGTTGTTCATAAGTTGTAGTTGTTTCTCCTATTCTTCTCTTAATGTAATTTTTGAATCTAGGATTAAACCCATTAAGGGAGACTTATCAAACTGGTGTAAAGTAGATTTTTCTTAGATGCCCCTAGCAACCAATCAGATTTCACCTTTAATTCCTATGGGGCAATTGCTAGGGGCAACTGAGCCAATTTTTCTTTACACCAGTTTGATAAATCTCCCCCATTGTCACTATCAATATCATTATTGCATGTATACCTTGTTATCGTGGTGCAATAATAGAACCACTGTGTTCGGAGATTAGATTAGGTTGTTACTATTCGTTGTATGTGAGCGCAGGGGGTTATAAGGACATTAAGATCTCTTAACATTATTTATTTACTGGTAGCTCTCCTTTTCCTGCAGACTGATTCTTGTTGGAGATTGCCTCTTGATTTTAATTATGGTAATTGTGATGAAAAAATAAAATGTATTAATTTTATGCAGCTGTGTATCCAATTTTTGTGTTTGCGTTTGTATAAGGGATTGCTGAAAGTACGTTGAAAAGTCTCAGACTGTCACAAAGTAACTAACCGATGATATATAGGAAAGGTTGATGTAAAGGTCCACTGGTGCTCTGTTAAATAATGTGGCTTGTGTTGTCCGTGATGCTTGTCCTATGTCACAAAGTTTTTCAGCAAAATACTGAAAGGCATGTGTAGAGAGAAGTGCTACTGATGAATTGGGTTTGTGAAGCACTGTGTCAGCAGAAATGAAAGAAATTGCAGATATTTAACTAGTTAAAGGTGTAGTGCGGCGCTAATCATTTATTCACAAAATAACACACATTGCAAAGTTATACAACTTTGTAATGTGTGTTATGTATGTGAATGGCCCCCTTCCCCCCACCCATGCTAGACCCGGAAGTGTTGGTGCATTATACTTACCGCATTGGTGTCGACCCCCGTCCGCCATCTTGTGACAATGATGTCGTCTTCGGGAGGCCGGCCAAACTGCTCCATCCGTTCCTTATGCCGGCCCCCCTATGCCGAGTCATCAGCTGCTCAGCCGCGATTGGCTGAGCACAGTTATGCTCAGATTATCTGACAGATTTTTTTTTTGTAGCCAAAGCCAGAAACTGATTTGAGAAGAAGAGAAATCTCAGTCTTTCCTTTAAGACCTGTTCTCTGTTTATAGTCCATTCCTGGCTTTGGCTAAAAAAAAACAAAAAACTGTCAGATGATCAGTTGGTGTAATAGGGCCCCTAGTTAGCGTAATGTGCTCTAAACTTCTGAGCCAGATTTTGGCGTAATTTTTGGTGCAAAGTGTTGCACCTTAGACCACACCCCTTTTTACAGAGGCCATGAACCTTTCCAGACCCAAGGCAAACTGTCTCTTAATCAGTCTTCCTTTTGTCTAAACTCTCCCCTCTCCAGTCTATCCTGAATGCAGCATCCAGACTCATTTTCCTCTACAGCCGTTACACTGACGTCTCACCCCCTTTGCCAGTCACTGCACTGGTTGCCCATTAAATCCAGAATTCACATCAAACTTCTCACCTATAAAGCTCTCCCCAGCACTGCCCCTCCATACATCTCCTCCCTCATCTCCACCTACCATTCTATCCATGGTCTACGTTCTTCCATAATCAGAATCTCTCAGTCCCACCTCCAAGACTTTACCCAAAAGACACTTTACCCAAAGACCTCAGACTCATACCCAACACTCATAGTTTAAAGCGTGCCCTAAAGCTCATCTCTTCCGGCATGCCTATAATATTCCCTAATCCCCCCCCCTCACCTTCTACTGTATATCTCTAACGATTCCATGCACTTTCTACTTTTTACCTGTACTTAGTGGTTGGTGGGTGACTGACCCCCCCCCCCCCCCCCCCCCCCCCCCCCACACACACACACACTCATAGGCACTTTCTGATTCTATGCACAAGGGCTGGACCATTTTCAAATGAAGCTCTTACTGTATCTTGTGTAACCTAATGTCTTCCTATTCTCCTAGTCTGTAAGCTTTTGTGAGCAGGTCCCATACTCCTTTTGATTTATTTCAATTAATCCTGTAATGTCTAAATGTAATCCCTGTATTGTGTGTGAAAATAGTGTGTCGGAATCTGTTGGCGTAAAAAATAAAAATAAAATAATAATAATAATAATAATAATAATAATAATAATAATAATAATAATAAAAATAATAATTATAATTATTATTATTAGTATTATCATCCTAGATAAAAGTCCCCTACGCCACTTTTTGGACAGAATTCTGGCGAGGACACAATAATACATCATAGTGAGGACCAGGTGATCTTTTCAGCATTCTACCCCAGTCTAGCCAGCCACCACTTAAATTACAGCTTTGAGAATCCACATTTCCAGTAGGTGTTTGTAACAATGGTCTAAAGAGAAAGAATTTCTTACAGGTAACAATACAGAACAGTAAAAAAAAAAAAAAAAAAAACTTTATATACCTAGGAAGTATTGTTGAATTGGCTCAAAGGACTATACCTTATAAAGTAAGTTTCAGAATAAAAACACGAAGGAACAAACCGGAGGTTACTATAGTGGAAGATCCATAACTGCTTACCTTGGGGCAAGAAACAGTAATCTCAGCCTTTGTTGATTCCATCTAGTGTACAACCACAGCAGTCTTTGTGTTTTCTCTGTAATGCAACAGAGGACAAGCTTTCAAAGAACATAATTATCTCCGTATTGATGCAATGTAATACTTTTCTTTATCACAGTATCTGACAGTACCTCTATGTCTGCACAATACATAGAATTTAGCGGCACAATGATATCCTCCCGAACCAATGTGCAATCTAAACTTCTGATTCTAGCGACTGCATTCAATAAATATTTGTTGTGATAGTAATAATAATAATCATCATCGTTGCATCACATTGTAGTTTTCGTTATAAGAAAATGTTTTTCCATTGACTAACTCTCTACAAGGACACTCCAGAGCTGAACATGTGTTAAAAATCAAATACAAAAAAAAAAAACACAGTTCATTTGTAAAGCATTAGAATGTACTGGAAAGAAACAAATAGGACAAAATGGAAGGAGAAAAAAAAATAAACTAATATATTACGGAATGTACTTCTTTGCAACAACTATTTAAGGCTTTCTAAAGTCAAACATTTGTCAAATAATGTCAAAGTACCTGGATATAGAAAGGACATTAGAAAATGTGTTAGTACCTGCAGCTGGTCCACTTCGTAAGTAGAAATAAATATGCAGATGGCATTCAATAGTCGGAGTGCCATCTAGCCATTAAGTCTTGCTTTCCCAGCTGTCAGTAATTGTGTTATCAGTTCAGAGTTCCTGAAAAAGCAGCTATGGATTTTTTTTTTCCTCGTGCAAACATTTTCCTCTTTTATTAGTTTATCATAACTGTGTAGAGGTGCATTATTATTTCCATTTTTAATTAACGGACAGAAAGGAGTTAGAATGATGTATTTGTACAGCTGGAAAAACGAGGAACTGTGGAAATAAGATTGTCAGGAACAACATAGCTGTAAACAGCGACTATGGTACCAAACACTGCATGTCTAAGAGCCCAAAACTATCTGGTTTGGCCCATAGCAATCAATTACAGCTTAGATTTCATTTTATCACAGCGCGGTAAGATAGAAAAGCTGAGCCTTGTTTGGCCCTCATGGGGAATAAAACGGACAGTTGTGGTTTCAGTCGGCTTGATAAATGTAGGTTTCATAGTAACATAGTTGGAAAGGTTGAAAAAAGACAAGAGTCCATCAAGTTTAAGCTACAGAAACCTTACCGTGATGAAGGCCAAAACTCTTACGGGGCAGAAGGCAATCGTCCTCTCACAGGGTGAAAAATTCCTTCCCGCCTCCAGTGGCAATCCGCAAAAATGCCTGGATGTTTCCTATTACGTGAAATCTAATGCCCATAACTTGTAATATTATATTTTTCAATAAAAGCATCCAGGCCTTCCTTGAACTTATATAATGAATCAGCCATGACAACATCATGTGGCAGAGAGTTTCACTGTCTCACTGCTCTTATAGTAAAGAATCCACATGTGCTGGTGATGAAAACTTCTTTCCTCTAAACATAGAGGATGCCCCCTTGTCATGGTTACAGACCTAGGAGTAAAATTCCACTAGAAAGACCTCTGTACTGTCCATTCATATATTTGTACATTGTGATCAGATCGCCCCAAGACGTCTTTTTTCTAAGCTAAATAACCCCAAGCTTGATAAACTGTCTTGGTACTGTAACCCACCCATTCCCTTAATGATCTTGGTCTCCCTACACTGCACCAGCTCCAGTTCAGCTGTGTCCTTCTTATATACCGGTGCCCAAAAATGTACACAGTATTCCATATGTGGTCTGACCAGTGACTTATAAAGAGGCAAAACAATCTTCTCAACTTCAGCATTTTGGCATCCCATGGTTTTATTAGCCTTGTCAGCTGCTGCCTGGCACTGATCACTAAAGTTGAGTTTATTCTCCACCAGAAAATCTGTCTGACATTACAATGACATAAGTAGAGAAGCAGCCTACATCCACAGAGAATATATGTTTAATTCTCAAACATGCTTGGAATACCCTTGCTGCCACATTCCTTCCAAAAACTGTGTGTAAGTGTATGAAGAAGAATCCGATCCCATTATAGTCTATAGGAAAAAACATTGCGTCACTTGGAAATCAAAATTCGACCACTTGAAACCCCATGAACCCTCCCTAAACAATGCCAACACCTCCGGAGTGACACTGGGACATTAGGGGGAGCATGCCTGGGTGCACCCAACACCCCAAAATCGCAGTATAATGCCACTCTCCGCAGCTGCGAAGGAAAAATATTTGCGAACGCTTTACGAATATTTATGTCAATGTTCACACATTTCGTTTATATTTCTTGCGCAGCGTTAGATACATGATTCCAATGTGTGTCCATACAGTGTCATGTTATTTGCGCGTATCACGGGTAATGCTGTACGATCGTTACTGGAACTGTATGTATGACGTGCCTTTTTCTGGGCTACTGAAACAATATGTATCACGTGCCTTTTACTGGGCTACTGAAACAGTATATATCAGGTGCCCTTACTGGGCTACTGGAATAATATGTATAACGTGGCCTTAGTGGTGTTAAACAGGGACACTATAAGTCACTTGTACACACAGGGTACTGGAATGAATACACCTGCTGCTGATGCTGCTGTTATATCATCTATTTCTTACCACTGAGAAGTGCTTTGGATTCAGAGATGACTTTTTCGCTGGATATTAGCCCTGAAAAGGACTTTTGGGTTTTGTAGTAAGCCTGCCTAACCAAAACGCTACTAAAACCTATCCCTCCCTGCTGCAAGATCTTTCGCTGGCTAGGTTGAAAGCTCATCTGCGGTCAAGAGGCAGAAGCCAAGTATTAAATATTCAAGGTCATGTGGTTCAGCCATCCAATGAGGGTAGACACCGTTTTCACGCTGCGTGCGTACTCCCAGGGTCCCTCACGGCCTCCCTGCATGGTCATTGGATTTTAAAAAAAGCGCCAACTGCGATGGGAGGGCTTTCGAATGTTTCCCGCTTATTCGCCTCACTACTCGATTGAATTTGAATCTTTCGAATACCACAATATTTAATCAAATACCTACTCGATCAAATTGTATTCGCTCATCTCTAGTTATGACCAGGTAAAAGAGAAGAGGTAGAAATATACAAGACATTGTCTGTGATTTCCTGATATCCATGACAAATGATGTGTTCCAATGCAGATATCTATAGCACTAAGCAGGAAATAAAAAAAAAAAAAACTCACCTTTGTATTTCTCACCTTGTAAATTGCCCCCTCATCCCATATATATTGCCCCCTCATTACACACATATTGCATATTTCCCCTCTATTCTTCATATACACAATGACCCTCATTTCACATATAAATGCCCCCTTAATCAATATATACTACTATTTCAATAACCTAGGGTTGCTAGGTGGTAACAGCAGTGGGCTAGGTGGTGGTGTTTTGATTGTGCACTTGTCATGGTGGCCAGGAGTGATGATGCCCACCTCCGGGTGAACTAGCACTAGGCTTTATAAAGGTAACATTGGGTGTGTGGGGGTGCAGGTGTCGGAGAAACAAATGACCACAGAGTCCAGCACTTAACCAGGATAACACTTTACTTAAGGAATCTCCAGTGTAATCACAAAAATTGGCGTACAACAATGTCCTTTCTTCCGATGGACAACACAGAGTACTTGGCTCAGGTACTTCTAGTGAACATAGTTGGTAGTGAGTGTTACTTCGGTGTCGTAAGATTCAGGGACTTGGGGCCTTGTCTAGTAGTACAGAACTTTGCCGGGACAACTTGTAGTGTGTGACTTGTGTTGAAGAATCCCATACTCACAGTTAAGACTGAGAGGAAAGTAGAAAAAGTCCAACTTATGCCACAAAGTGTCAGGTTTGGTACTAGGAGTCCCAGGGTTGAACATCTGGGTGTAGCTAACCTGTCAAGGTTCCCTGAGTAAGGGCCCTATTACAAAAAGCGATAATTGGTCGAATCAGAATAATCGGGCATCAGCCATCATCAGCCGTCAGGCGTGCATTGCTATTACATGCAGCGATGCGTGACTGGAGGCTGATGACTGTAGTATGAAATAATAAAGTAATAACTCACCTTACCATGTTCCCAGATGTCCTCAGAAGCCTTCCCAGTGTCTGTAGCTCTGCGGATCTAGCAGAGATCATTTACAGTTTATGGTTGGGCCCTGAGGACCCTAAGATGACCAAGTTTCAATGGAGTTCATCAGCTTAGCCACTTTGCTCCACTGATGAAGAATGCTTGTTCTGGATTGTCCTAACTGTAGAATAGATTATCCCAGGTGTAGGCAAGGTTTTTCCCAGGTGAAAGTTACTCCTCCTTTGGGTTTAGCACTGCATAGCTTTCTCTCTCCAACTCCAACAAACAAAACTTCTGTCTCTTTCAAACTCCAACTAACAGACTAGAAGTAGACCCCTTCCACCATGAACTAACTATGCTATATAAGGGTGACTGTGACTAACCTCCTGTTGATGGGGAACGTGCTAGAAAGAAAGAGGTGTAAGCATCTCTTGGTAGAGAATTGTGAGGCACCCAAGCCAGTGATTAGATAACATAAACCAAAAAAGAACACACAGTTAACCCTTCGGACCTTCAGCTGTGCAATAAGAATAGGAGAGAGTGAGACACCAAGTGGTGAGAGTGTGGAAAGGCACTCATCATCCCAGAGTGTGACACCTAGTCAGGAGGGAGGTGGGCACCATCTACAATCATAAAAAAAAATATGGCCAAAATACACTATATGTGACCGAGAAAAGGGCACGCATTTAAAACTGGGCACACTAAAATATGAAACAGTAACAAAGAAGATAAAAGCAATTAAAGCATAATAAACGGCACCCCAAAATTGGAGGTGTGCACCCCATTGTACAGAGATGGTGCTAATAAGTAATAATACAAATAAAGGCATAATAGTGCTTCAAGGGGGGAAAAAAGCAAGCAGTGGGATGAGAGCCGGACAGGGCAGGAAATACCCCCCCCCCCCCCCCCTCACACACAAACAAACACACACACACACACACACATTTTGGTGTGTTGTTTACTATGTTTTAATTGTGACACCTAACAGAGATACCTTTTCACAGGTGGAATACAGGTACTTGGACACTACACTTTAAAGGGGTTATCCAGTGCTACAAAAACATGGTCACTTTCCTTCAGAGACAACACGACTCTTGTCTTCAGTTCAGGTGTGGTTTGCAATTAAGCTCCATTCACTTCAATGGAACTGATCAGCAAAACCCGCGCAAGCTGGATACAAGAGTGGGGCTGTTTCTGGAAGAAAGTGGCCATGTTTTTGTAGCACTGGATAACCCCTTTAATTTCAGATATATCCTGCCTCCTTATTCCACATATATTCTGCCCCCTCATTTCACATATATTCTGTGCCTTCTGTCTCTCTCTCTCTCCCTTTCTCTCTCCCACCTAATCACGACTCACCATATAAGATAGAAAATAAAAATAACTAAGCACTAGTAGTTGAAGGTGGCAAGCAGGTGCCTGCGATATCACCAGATCCACCGGTATTTAGACAGCCAAAAATATAGCCGCTGCACTCAAATTTCGGTGAAGAAAAACGTAGAAAATTCATTTCAAAGCATCACACAGATAACAGCAATGTTTTAGCCCTTCAATTTGGACCATCTTAAAGCTAGTTAATATACCACACGATATTGCGTTATATACACATTTCAACCAATTTAGTGCATAATCAGCAAAATTATTCATGCAAGTCAAAAAATATACAGTTAGCAACTAATCATAAGTGAGTAGTATTTTATAAGGATCCAAAAGACCCCTATAAAATCCAGTGTGTATAATACATGTTGTACAAAATAGAAATAAATTTAACAATGAAATTGACAACCAAATTGGAACATGTGGATACACTCACAGTTTTATGACCTCACCATTGTAATATGTTTCACTAAGTGTTAAGGAAGTAATTCCGTCTAATGTGTCCGTCTAACACGAATTTGGAGTGCATGAAAAAACTACTGCGCATGCGTGGGCTAGAATCAATGAGAAACAAGAAGGTTAAATGTTGATTACACGGTGCTTCCCGGATACTGTAATATTAGATAGTTATTAAGTGGTGTCTACTCTTATCTCATTATGATCCTGAATACACCACTTGATCATACTAATAATTATTATTTTTTCTCTCTTCATAGTTATCAGAATAATTCAAGCATCTGTTGGAACAAAGAATATGGGACACGACGGACACAATCAGCATCCACAGCATTCATACTTATTGGGAGTTCACCTATTTACATTGGTATCATCAATCTGGTGATAAGCATCCTGGGATTGTTACTTACCTGAAACTGCATTGACCCATAGAGATAGTGACAGTATCCATACGGAGGACCATCTGCTCGTAGCTTCCACAGGGTTAAGCCAAATTCTCTTGGATGGGGCTTGCACTCCGCTCTGATTGAATGATGGCGGACGTTTCTCCATTTCCTGCCCGGATGGATGGGACGGGAATCTGCCTGTGTTAATAGGTAGGCATTTGCGGATTTGGTACTCTTATCACTCTGATGCCCTCATTAACACTGATCTTCGGGTTAAACATGTTATATGCGCTGGTTGCCTTGACAACTTCCCATATCGCTGTCACCAGTAAAGTCATGAAACTGTGAGTGTACTCACATGTTCCAATTTGGTTGTCAATTGCATTGTTAAATTTATTACTATTTTGTACAACATGCATTATACACACTGAATTTTATATGGGTCTTATGATACTTCTCACTTATGAGAGTCACTAACTGTATATCTTTTGACTTGCATGAATAATTTTGCTGATTATGCCCTAACTTGATTATGGATTACACTTGTATATAAAGTGAGGTTAACAAAACAAACAAAAAATTTTATTATTATTATTGTTATTATTATTATTATTATTATTATAGAGACCACCCAACACCACTTTTTGATAATGAAAGATTTTAACTCCCCAGATATAGTTTGAAGTCATGATGCAACTGAAACTTCAAAGGGGAGATGATTCCTAAACTTCCTTAACTTATTGCTGGATATTTTAAGGGGTCAGTTTATGGAGGAGCCAACAAGAAGTGAGTGAAGTACTTTCAGTAAAGTAATATTTTCTCACGTTACTTCTGATCTTTCCCCAACCTCTCACTGTGGCCTTTTGTTCTTGAGTTCAGTTTTTTTCTTCTTCTAAAAACACTTCCCTTCTGGACCATTTAAAGGTTTCCCTTCTTTCCTCCAGACTATACAGATTCAAATCTTTGAGTCTTTCCTGATCTGTTTTATGCCTGACACTGTCCACCATTTTTGTAGCCCGTCTTTGGACCCATTCTTTTTTATCAATATCTTTTTTTGTAGGTGAGGTCTCCAGGACTGGACACAGTATTCCAGATGTGGTCTCACTAGAGCTCTATACAGCGGGATCATAATCCCCCTCTTACTACTGGTTATACCTCTAACTATTCTAGAGGCACAGAATATGGAGGAAGATGGTGTATAAACTTGTCTCAACTGGGGACCACTATCTACCTTATAGGGGGCTACTGATTACTTAGGATAACAATCTATCTTGGGGAAACTTTCTAACTAGCCAGGGACCAGCTGTTTACTGGGGGCAAGAATCTGTATAGTGGGGGACAGGGGATGACTAGTGGTACAAATACTTGCCTAGTGGATGACTACTGATTACTTGAGGGAGCAACTATTTAACTGGGGACAACTGGATAATAGGGGCAACTTTAACCTATAGTAGACAGTCTCTCATCCCCCCCCCCCCCCAAAAAAAAAAAAAAAAAAGGTTATGGTTACCTGACACTGCCCATTTTAACAATATTTAGGGGGCATTTACTTTTTCTGTCAAATTAACTGGTGTCAGAAAGTTATATAGAGTTGTAATTTACTTTTATTTAAAAATCTCCAGTCTTCCCATACTTAGCTGCTGTATGTTCTACAGGAAGTAGTGTTTTCTTCCCAGTCCGACACAGTGCTCCCTGCTGCCACCTCTGTCCATGTCAGGAACTGTCCAGAGCAGGAGAATATTTTTATAGGGATTTGCTACTGCTCTGGAGAGTTCCTGACATGGACAGAGGTGGCAGCAGAGTGCACTGTGTCAGACTATAAAGAAAACACTTACTGCAGAACATAAAGTAGCTGATAAAAAAATCTCAAGTCTTCCAGTACTTATCAGCTGCTTTATTTCCTGCATTAGGTGGTGTTTTCTTTATAGTCTGCCACCTCTTTCCATGTCAGGAACTGTCCAGAGTAGTAGCAAATCTGTATAAAAATATTCTCCTGCTCTGGACAGTTCCTGACATGGACAGAGGTGGCAACAGAGAGCACTGTGTCCGTCTGGAGAGAAAACACCACTTAAAGGGGTACTCCAGCAGGGGGGCACTTTTCCGCTGGGACCGGGGAGGAGGTGGCCGAGGGAAAAGACGTCCACTCACCTCCCCGGTTCCAGTGGCGGCTCCCGCATCACGGCGCTCCGGTGCCTGGTTCCTGGTCACTTCCGGGTGTCTGATGCGGGCCCGAGGCGTGACATCTCAGGTCCGCTCAGCCACTCAGTGAAGGAGGCGGGATCTGAGCGGACTTGAAACGGAAAAGTGCCCCCCTGCTGGAGTACCCCTTTAATGCAGGAAATAAAGTAGCTGATAAGTACTGAAAGACTTGAGATTTTTTAAATAGAAGTCATTTACAAATCTTTATAACTTTCAGCTTTGTAACTGTGTACTATAGTGAAAAAAGTTCAGTTGCGTTAAAAACTGCACTGTGGCTTAATGGTATTTCAATAATCTCTACAACTTTTATTCATTCCTTATAGGCATACATAGTTGCAAGTAATTAAAGGCGAGAACAATTCTCAAAGCTCTCTCTGTCCCATAGGAATAGATGCTGTTGCTCAGTTAGTATTCACTGATACAGTTTCTGTGAATAATTATGATATCACACTGGAAAAGCTAGAAGTCCACATATCACTAATAAGTTAACACCATTCAACAATCATGTCATGCATACATTCATTTGCTTTATTTAACAGATGAGGGAATCTTTTATCTTCTCCCCCTCATTATAGCCTTACAACCCCAGGATGCAGCCAATCCCACGACACACATAATCACATTCGATTTATCTCCGACTTTAGAATCTGAACTCACAGCAAATATTTACAAATACTTAAAGCAGAAAGGTAAACAATGATCTTTCAACAAAAACAATAAAAAAAAACAACTGCAAAAACATATCTAGGTCTCTCACCCCTTAACGAACAACAATACAATTGTGTTCCACTTTGTGAGCGCAGCTGATTGCCGCTACATTTAAGCACTGCGATCCGTACTGAATGCACTGATGACAATGAGAACAGACTCTTTTAGTCATCTTCCATTAGCACTGCTAGTACCATAAGCACGGGCGCGAATTTTATACCCGAAGCCTGGGGCTTGAAGGGAATCTATCGAGAATCTCAGCACTAACAAAGTGCTAGTATTGCCTAACTGGGGACTTTACACTGTACATAATGATTAGTGATGAGCGAACATGCTCGTCCGAGTTTGGTACTCGATCGAGTATTAGGGTACTCGATGGTACTCGTTACTCGGACAAGCATCTCGCGATACTCAAATAAATCTCATCATCCGTTTCCTGTAAGTTTGGGCACTATTTCTCAGCCAATAAACATGCAGGAGACTCTTCGGTATATCCTGCGATCACGTGGGACCTATACATGTCGATAGCAGCGATTGGTTTGCCAGATCAGATGACCCTGCCATATAAAAATCTCGGCCGCCGAGGCTCGGCTCACATGCATGCTGGAAGAAATTAGGGACGGAGCTGCTGCTGGTCAGGGAGAGCGTTGGGGAGGGAATTAGCATTCCAGTAGGCAGGGAATACTAGCGAAACAACCAAACAGCCCTTTTAAGTGCTTCAAATCTTTTTTAAATTGTATTACTACAGACTGCTGGCTGGGACTTACAGTGCAGCTACCACGATTTCAGCAGCACACTGTGGTGATTGGCTGCTGGCAGAAAGGGGACATTGGGTGTTGCATACACACCAATAAGAAGTGCTCAGTACTATTTTATCGGGCCCTCTACTATATTTTCTGATTTCTGTATTTCTTACGCAAGGCATATCTAAGTTCACTACTGCTTGTTCAGTGTAAAGGGGGTGTCACAGAGTGTATATAGGTGCAGCCACCAACAGATTGTATCCCACAGCTGTTGCTCAGAATTTGGCACAATAGTGCGATTAGGCAGCCTCAGAGGCATCCATACATGCTGCTTCTGCTGTTTCCTGTCCATTTCCGTTGTGTTTCCATCATTTTCTGAGGTTGACAGGTTTTCACACGACCTTCCCTCTACCAAACTTGGGTCCCCTGCAAAAATGCTCGAGTTTGCTATAGACTTCAATGGGGTTCGTTACTCGAAACAAGCACTCGATATTCTTATCGAGTAATGAGCACCCGAGCATTTTAGTACTCGCTCATCACTAATAATGATACTTTCTTGTAGCATTGCATGCAGGAGGACTGGTAATCCAGGCTGCATCACTCTCCTCTGCTCCTGTTACCATGCATGCGCAGTTATGCCAAAGCCAACCCTGGGCTGTGATGACATTCATTGGCCCAGGTGAAATCTTGTGCAATCATCATGCCTCTGCATTCAGGTGGACTTACTGTGATTATACAAAAGTTGCGGCTGGGATTAGCAGTGCTTCTGCAATGACACCACGCTCAATGCACCTAAAGAAGTCATTTGCATACTGATTAAAATTCTTATTTCTTGGGAACGCATGATCAGAGTGCTGCAAAAAAGGTATTATTATATACAGTGTATAGGGTCCCGTATTTGTCGATTCTTGTACTTTATTAGGTAAAGTTGTGTGCAAATCATTTAAGAACAGTAATCTTAGTCATTTACAGAACGTGCACTGAAGTCTGTAACCTAAATGACTTCATAAGAACGTCTTACATGTTGCCATTTGATCATATCACTAATCTTAATTTCCAGTTTATGTGATTCGTGAAGACGTGGCTACTGTAGTACTGGCATTTTTTACATGTACGACTTTATATAAATCTGTTATCTTGACTTTTCCTTCATTGCCTTAGTATTTCTCTCCTGTCTAAGGAGGGATCATGTTTCACATGCTGGGCAGCATATTATAGTTAGTAGCAGACTTTGTTGTGTATGAGGACACTAGTTACAGAATTACCTTACATTTCTGTAATAAAGAGAAGCAGACAGGATGAAAGGAGAATAATCCTAGAAACTGTAGTCCTTTAAGTTTGTAATATTGCAGACCACGA